>NW_027180327.1:500000-635054 GCF_040956055.1 Brachionichthys hirsutus | reverse complement strand
AGGTGGAGGTTTCACGCATGCCAGATCCACCACTCCAGCACCTATTAAAACTCGTTTAGAGAGTCAACCCCGCACACAGATCTCTGAGTTAGTGGAGGTTGCTGGGTTAGTGCTTGTGGCTCTCACTATGCTCTCTCTCTTTTTCTTCAGATCTGAGAACTTGGTGATCCATACTTTCCTCTAGAGACGAATGTGAACCTGGTGTATTGGGACAACTCTTGGTGATGATTGGATGGAAGGGGTAGAATTAAGGGGCACAAATAAATCCATTGCACTTTCTTCTCAGAACACTGTGTATTTGTCACTTTTTGTTTGTTCATGTTGTATGTTCACTGCGGTGTGCACAGCCCTCTACGGCGGTAAGCAGGTAATAAAACCAATAAAATAGGAATAGGCTAGGCTGCCAAGAGGGCAGGTGACGGTCACAATCACTATAAGAATAAAAATTGCATAGAACTCCAGCAGTGACTGACGTTATGTCCGTCACTGTGGAGCACGAATGCAGACAAGGTAAAAAAAAAAAAAAAAAAAAAAAAAGGAAATCAGTAAACACACTGAAGGAGGCAGGCCATGGCTGGATGAATGCCGTCAAAACAAGCTTTTATCTAAATCAAATGCCCCATCGCCTCTAAACTCCACAGTAAATATAAATAATTGGCCTTCTTAAATATATTACATTAAATTAAAGGCCGTTTCAATTTCACCACTTTGCCATTGAAATTGTATATGATTAAGCAGTGTCATCAGAAATCTGATGACAGTGCAGAGGTATTTATCATCCATTTAATCCCTCCTCAATCGAGGTCAAGTGTGACTCACTCTAATACGATTATCACCCTGAGATATATATGAGGGACATATGGAAGTAGAATATGGAATAGGCCTTTCATGCGCATTTGCTCCTGCACATAAAACACAAAGCATGCGCTTCAACACAGACCTACACACATACTGTACTGTACACAGGGTAAATGTTCACATACACATTTTATGACTGCAAATCAAAGGCTGCACAGGATTTAACAAACAAGAAGCTGCTTGTGTGGGCTTCTGAAAAAATCCTTCTGATAAGGCATAAATAATCACCACACAGGAAACGGCTTTCTAAAGTGAGTTCTCCTTAGAGCCTGCCACCCAAGGAACTGTGTTTATTAAAGATAAATGAACCTAAGTTGAAACGAGGTGAGGTCGAAGGCTTAAAATATTGTGGGGTTAGAATAATTTTAGCTTTACTTGTTATCTCCTGCAAATCATAACTTGCAGTTTTAATGGGGAGTGAAGGGCTTTGGGTTGGGAAGCGGAGAAGTCCACCAGTTCACCGGCTCAAGTCCCAGCTCAGACAAAAATGTGGAGTGTGGGCTGGTGGCTGGAGAGGGGCCAGTCTACAACCAGAGCACTGCCGAGGTATCGTTGAGCAAAGCACCCCCCTCTAACTGCTCCAGGTGCGCCAATCATGGCGGCCGATCACCCTATTCCCCCTCCGCATGCCAGGGCCCCTGCATGTGTGTGTCCCAAGTGGCCCGTTGTACTAGGGTGTAAAGCTAATTTCATTTTGTGCTTGCAGTGTAACAATGACATAATAAAGCTTTCTTTCTAATGCTAAGAATTGCATTAATGTTATTACTTCTTAATTAATTAACTAACTTTAATATTATGGACTTAAAAAACAAACAAACAAACAAACATCCACGCCTGCTGTGCCATGTAGCTTCAGTGCACTCCTTTATTTTTTCCAGGTTCTGCTGTGGACCAATTTTTTGCACGTCATTCTCTTTATTGTCAGTCTCCACTTTGCCCTTCATTAACCTTCTGTTTTTATTCCGCCCTCCTTTATTCATATCCTTTTTTCAAGGCCACTACAAGTCTCAGTCTTGCTCATTGTTATTTTCTGAATAAGAATGAATAGTCTGCAGTGTAATCAGTTAACATGTTACTTACAATTAAATTAAATTACATTTTATTTATATAGCGCCAGATCATAACAGAAAGTTACCTCAAGGCACTTTACAGGTGTAGCAGGAAAAGACCTGCAGGGAAAGACAGTAGACAGAACCCAAATTAACCCACAAGGGCAAGTGTAACCCTGGTTAATTGCCCAGCTTTAATTTTCCCCCACAGTCCCTGAATGCACCCTGACACCAAACCTGTTCTGAATTGCCCAATCACCAATTCATCACCATAAAAGATGCCTTGGCTTTAATCTCCTCAGTTGTGTGGGAGAGAAGCCAAGAAGCAGCATCTGCAGACGCAGGACCATGTTTCTTTGAGTTTGGGGCCTATTACTCAGGATAAATCAATCCACTGAACTGGTGAGTTTGAACCATTTTTGTTTGTAATTCTGCAATATTAGCATTGGCCACTATGCTAAAGTACATGCTAATTAATGCTAACATGTTCTGTTATGCCATCTGAGTTGATTTACCTCTAGACGAACATACTAAGTGTTGGTGCCAGCGTTTTAGCAGTGCTAAGGTTAGTTCTAGTAATGGTGAGATGAAGCCTCATGAGACATTGAACCACTCGGGCCAATTGGTTCGAGAAAGGGTTCACTACTTGAAGCTTCATGTGCTCACAAAACCACCTACTGGACAAGTCTATAATGACAGGCAGCTGTATTTGAACCACATAATGTGTGATGCATTGAATATTTGTGTCTGTTGGGAATGACTATGAATTGACAATTCATCTATGACCAAATAATTTCTGTACATTATCACATGTGTAATACATTTCTGAAGTGATCACATTGGCATGCAACAGATTTCTCGATAGCTCAGTAGTTTCTTTCCTCTAACTTAATTATTTCTTATCAGCCGATGTTAATTGGTCATCTCAGAACTGTTTCACCCGACAATGATAAATAATTCATCTCTGTTTTTACAAAACATATTCGAGATGTGGGGGAGGGAGAACGCAGAAATTGCTGAGTCATGGTAACATTGCAGTATGTTTGGAATCGAATGTGCTTCTAGGTCACTCGCGACTACGTAACAGCGCAGTGTTCTGACTGGCTGGCAGTTCTGTCATAATCAGCTTTTTTTGAAAATGTAAACTGTTTTTCACACAAGAGAGTTCCTGATTATCTGACTCCTCCCTTCTTTTTTGGACAGTGGCGTCAACTACTGGGAGTTGCAGGGTGGCTCCTAAATGGCCTCCCCCTCCCTCCCTCCTTTTGCTTATATTTAGTTTGCTGTTATTTTAGGTGAGCCTGACAGCACCCATCATCCATACCTATTTATGAACTTTCTCACCTATTAAATTCAATTTCATTTAGTCAATTGCACTTTAGAAACCTCCTACACAAATTTATAATGTGCAGACTTCCCTTCTTTGTTATGCTCTTGAATGAGCTGGGCAGAGCACAGGCCAAACAAAAGCGGCTATATAAAAATATGAAATTAATATAGAACAAGTATTTCAAAAATGCATTAAATGGAAAAATTATTTTACTGAAGAGGCTGGAATCGAAGACCATTTGTAAGTTGTGCTTGCCATTTCAAATGATTCTCAAAATTCTTGCCATTTTTGTTACTGTTTGTCTTTTTATTTACTTTTTCAACAAATCGTTTCAGCTCTTTTTACTCTGTTTTATGCTTTTACTAAACATTGCTGTATTATCTTTAAATATTATACAGTCATATAAGAGCTATGGTCCCCTATGTTTGCAGAAGTTTGGTCCTCTGCACATAAAATCTTAACTGTTGCCAGATTCTCAGCAGGTGGATCTTCCACAATGCTCTAAAATGTACCTTGCCAATCTTTCACGATCACCTAATGATAGCCGCACTCATCAAAATATGTCTGAATATGTGCATTTCATTTTGTAATCTGCCACCGAGAAATGTTAGCTCTGGACAGGCAGCCTTGTTGGGGACACATCAAATGACTCTGGCTTTGATGAACATGAGAACGCTGCATCATCTTAATCTTTTCCTCCCAGAAAGACCTTCACTACTTCCTTTAATCACCTCGCTGCAAAATTTCACTGCTGACTCATGCCTTCTTATTCATGCCAAAAGAGAACCGCATGGCCCTGAAGGTAATCACAGTGGACAGCTGAGGTGGCTCATTAACGCCAGACATGTCCAGGTCTAGGAAATGTGCTTCCTAATGCTTTAATCAAGATGTACTGTGTTGCATTGCAAAGTGATATGTCACAGATCTACTGTAGCAGTTTGATCTGAAATTACCTTAATATATAGAAATGTAATCAACTATCAAACAAAATATAGTTTTACAATTTTCTTAGGATTATGGCAATAATACAACAAACAAGATCTAATTGCTGTCATATAAACATGAATTAAAAGGAAATTCGTTTTGAGAATATCTGAGGCAAAATGGTTCGTAATGCTGGAAGACACATTGTTAACCACTAATCACAGGATTTCAGAAACTCTTGTAAAACTGCAGCTCCAAGTGTGATGTCGAGGGGGGCTAAACAAATTAAATATGGCTAGAGATTTGAAGAGAGTCTTATCTCAGTGGGTTAATAGCAGTGTCACATTTCTTCCCTGCAGTCACTGACGCTAAAGAGCGATTAAGCATACGAGATGACTGTCGATTCAAAGGAAAGGGAAACACTGCACTACACTCAGTTAATATCCTTTATTATGCCAGACTCTTAATAAAATGGTCCATTCAGATAAAGACAGCAAATAATGTGCTGCGTTAGCCATACTAGAATAAAATAGGTTTTTTTCTTTCTACAATAGAAACATTTTTTCCACATTCTAAGGATATCTGTGGGTTGCATTAAAGGAATTTTGCCTGGATTTCAGTGCGGCAGATTGTCAGTGTACTGTGAAATCAGCCAGATGGTAGACGACGTCTTCATCTCATGGAAAAGCACTGGATGGAAACAGTTGTAAAATAGACGGGGAGAAAGAGAGAAATAACTGAAAGACAATGAGAGGAGCTAGCTCTGGATCTGACATGATGATGTTCTCTACTGTATCGACGCTATCTCTTCACCCAGTTTCGGGTTTCTCTCCACAGATGACAAGGAAAATGTTGTGAAACACACCAACTGCCCAAGCGCACACACTCAATCTGGATGAGGCACTGGTGTGTGTCGTATCTATTTGAGTATCTATGCTGAGCAGCCAAAACACAATTGTTCTAAAATAATTAGGTGTGAGATAGACCGTCTACTTTCCGTACACGAAAGAGTCGTCACGTCTGATTACTCTCTGGCTGCTATAACTTCGTTTATATTGTGGGCACCTGAGGTGTATTACATTATTGGTTTAACCGCCTTCATTGGAGATCGATGCAATTTTATTCTTATAGTGATTGTGACCGTCACCTGCCCTCTTGGCAGACTAGCCTACTCATAATTTATTAGTTTTATTACCTGCTTACCGCCGTAGAGGGCTGTGCACACCGCAATGAACATATAACATTGACAAACAAAGTGACAAATACAGTGTTCTGAAAAGAGTGCAATGGATTTATTTGTGTTCCTTAATTCTATCCCTTTCATCCAACCATAACCAAGAGTTGCCCCAATACACCAGGTTCACATCAGTCTCTAGAGCAGTGCTTCTCAATTATTTTCTGTTACGACCCCCCCTAGGAAGAAAAAAACATTTCGCGAACCCCCCTTCCCCCCCAAATAAAAACGCTCTTGTATCCTTATTAACATAAAAAGAAAGAAATATAGATCAACTTACAACAAATAATAACATTATTACCATTTTTTTAGTCTGCAACAGAAAATATTTGAAGTGCATCAATTTGCCTGAATTTTTTTTAATCCTTAAACTACAATTTCTACAATTAAATAACATCAATAAATAATAATAAATTAAAATTGATCAGCAACATTAACTCAGGAGCACAAAATATAAAACACTTTAACCTTCAAAACTAAAATGAAAAATAAATTGTGCTGCTTTTCTTTTAGCAAAATGAGGAAGTCAGGCCTTTCCTTGTCTCCCGCCGGAGTCACAGTGAAGCCAAGCGCTACGTACGTTACGTCATATTTCCTCGTCTTGACCAATGTTAGAATTAGCCAATGAAGGGACAATAAAACTGCCGTGATGTTACCTTTGCTTTGTTTCTGCTGCATTCAGGACTGACTGAAGCTGTGTAACAGAGGTTAAGTTAAAAAAAGCGTTACGATAATCCTAACATGATAATGCAAACCATGCATAATCATTTCCAGATCCAGTTTTGTAACTGAGTACTGTAGCTCAGAAAATATGATTTCATTGTGTGGTTGTACTGAATGTATTTGCATGCATAATGACAGAAGAATACACATTTTAACATTTAAGCAATATTTCTCAAATGGAAAAAGCAGATTATCTCTGCCTACAGAGGAAATCCTGCAACATGGATTTGTCAAAAATGACTCCCAGGTTTCGTATGCTTGTCTGGATGGAGGAACCTAGGAGACCAAATGTTGGACTATCTGGAGCAATGATCAATATGTCTTCCGCTGTGCAAGATTCAGGTGGAGGAATTTGTAACTTTTCAGATGACTCTTTGACGTAGCAATAAAGCTGAATGTAATCAGTATAACAGTGGGGAGGTCTTCTTTCTCAGCCCACATGCTTCAATTGATTCTATGTCAGGAGAGTGTCATGGCACAAGTTTAAAAAGAAGAAACCAGAGGCGAGAAATAAGAATCTGCATTGCTGGCACCGATACTGGGGCATGGTGAAACAGAACCTACCTCCATGCTAAGAAAAACATCTTAGTGTACGTGCCAAATGTGAAAAGATAACATGAAAATGTAATTCTGATGACATTGTCAGCAGGCATAAATCCAGTGACTGAGAAGTAAAGCAGTAATTTCTTCTTGTTGGTGTGTCTCATGGTAAACACAGAGCATCGAACACCACAGGAAGAGCTCAGCTACAATGGCACAAGCCAACAATGATAAGAAATTACACAAGTGCTATGGGGGGAAAAGCCCCAAATAAAAACGAAGACAAGAGAAATGGACAGACTGAATAAAACATAACAGAGTTGTAATGCAGGCGAATGAGATGAAGCGAGAGAGAACGAGGAATGGACTTTGTTAGCAGGCGCTACTGTGTGGGCTGGGTAGTGTGCACGCCAAGGGACAATGAACTTGAGCATTGTGTGTCCTTTTAGCACATTAGCCATGCCATATCTTAGTTGACTGTGTGAACTGTTTTACTATGTCAGCCCAAACTAGTCAAGTAACATGCAAAGAGGCCAACCACCTTTTAGAGAAAGGCATCAGAGATGTAGAAGTTGATGTAGACCCCCTGTTCCTAGTTGTAGTCTCCCCTTCGGAAAGTGTCAGGGTTTGGTTTTTGATCACTATTTCAACATTTGAGTTTCTGGTATTTTTCATTCATTCTGCGCTCGCTCTCTCTCTCTCTCTCTCTCTCTCTCTCTCTCTCTCTCTCTCTCTCTCACAACAGTAGGCGGAGGACAGATTGGCAGAGCAGACACACCTGTGATCCATCTTCCCATCATTTGACTGCTTTTAAAATCACTACTCACCTGATCACCCTTCACCGCATTATGCTTTGTCTCTCATACCTTCCGCGTACTAAGATCCTTGTGTTTTGCTTTGTGATGCCAGTCTGTGCTCCGCCAAGGTTAAGTGTGGATTTTTTTACGATTCTTTTGGCAGTCAAGATTTTTGGTTTTTGAACCTCTGTAAGATATGAACAATCATATCTTACAGAGGATTGTATGGCGGATTTCAGAACCCTCTCTTCGTGGAGCTTGGATTTCACTCTATACTCTGCCCCATGATTTTGAAAAAAATAATTCCCTCATAATTTGCGACTCCCTACCAAGTCCATTGACTCTCTTGAAGGTGCATATTATTATTACAGAAGAGTTAGAAATGTGCAACAGCCATCAGTTCATTGGAAATTGAGACAAAATGTACACAATATGCACAATAATTCTCTGTCTGTCAAGATGGCATTTCTCCAAGAAATAATCTCTGCCCAATGAATAGGGAAGAGCCAAGCCCTGACAGTAAATGTTGACCTTTGCAGGTTGAGGTCAAACATCTGGCCTGTCACTTCAAGGTCCCCTTGGATGTCCAGGGATTTAGACTGTCGAGGTTATTTTTTCCCTTCCTCTGTACACTAACAGTGGGAGACGAGCTGTCCCACAGGATCACAGAAGTGAATCAGCATGCATATACACAAGTACAACCACACACACAACTGCAAAGTTTGGCCTCCTCCTACCCTGTCAGCTTTTAGGGGTTTGTAAAAATTGTACATGTGTATAAATATTTTTGGACACATGCATGAGAACTGGTGATGGTTTTTGTTTACTGTGTTTATTGCTCTGCTTCTTCATGATGTATCTTACAAAAATCTGCATACTTATGGATGGTGTAACCAAACAAGAAGAGTCTCAGTATAAAAGATAACGTGTAAGAATGTGTCTTACAAATGTCTTCCTTCTTCACTCTAAACAGCTGTAGACCATTATTGTACATGTTACTGTAGTAACAGGCTGTCATTCCGCACATAAAACTATGAAAACTATATTTGTGCATCAAGAGAATGTGCAGGGCATTTTGAATAAATGTCACCTAGGAACAAGGTAAGGTGACAGAGCAGAAGTGTCTGAAAATTAAAACATCTTTCAAATTCTACACACCAACACATATAAAGACAAATTCCATGTGTAGTGACTGAGAGAGCTCTTACTGCAAATTCTCAAGGCACTGGGAGGAATGATCTCCTGTCCTGGAGAATATTTATATACTGTCTGTCAGCCACATGATGAGGAGCTTTTATATGGGCCATAAATCTCACAGTTGGACTACTGCAATAACAACACATGCAATGCTGAATACTTGCAAACAGCAGACCTTTCTTGGTTTATAGTGTTTCTCAGATTTGTCTTTCAAATGCACCACATTGTTTCATCAGATATATATTACAAGCCTGTAAACTTGGACTATTTGATGTAGTTATTAGTCATAATTGTGTAACACCATGATGTATGCATTATGCTAGCTTCCAACAAGGTCTCTCAGAGAAATTATATTCACTTAATGAAACTGTGGTAGTTAATGAAGCTGCCCAGGTCAAAGCTCTTCTTCCACAAATCTATTCACTTTTTGTAGTAGATTATTCATAGAAAGGAATGCTAGTCAGCATTTTCTCCAATGCTCAAAATGAAGTCCTCAGATTCGTTTGTGATGTTAATTCTCCAGTCATAGAAAGGTATGCATGGAAAGAATTGTGCAGTAAACTGCATTTTCATATTGTGAAGAAGATACACGGTTTACTGTCATACACTGAAAGAACAGCAGGGAAATAGTACACTTTCAAATGCACCATAAATCTTTTAACAAAGCTTACATGGAAATAGCAAAGCAGATCATTAAAGGCGCCCATGAGATGGTGAAGTACTGTACAGTACATTCAAGAGCCGTTGCTAGGAAACGCTGCTGCTGGGTGAGTCAATGAGCAATCCAGAGGCTCTAAGAGGAGCTACAATAGAAGAGACAGACAAGCGGCAACACAATCATTTTAG
This sequence comes from Brachionichthys hirsutus, assembly GCF_040956055.1. Classification (NCBI taxonomy): domain Eukaryota; kingdom Metazoa; phylum Chordata; class Actinopteri; order Lophiiformes; family Brachionichthyidae; genus Brachionichthys; species Brachionichthys hirsutus. The sequence goes on along the minus strand of NW_027180327.1, from coordinate 625,556 downwards.
TCCACATGGTTATTGGAATTATGCTAATTAATATCATCCTTACAGCCACTTCAATGAAAAATGTGGCATTTTGCACAAATACCCAGGCCACCCATTTAAATGAGCAAACTGGAGAAATCTATATACAGACTTCTCTGTTAAGGAAAGAGCTGATGGAGTCACATGCCCATGAACAAACTGTATATGCCTACAGGAGGAAAGTTGGATAGAGGTCCTCTGAGTAAGAGTAATCAATCCAGAAGTCTGAAATCCCACTTTCAATGAAACACTGTATTCCATTTCACCTGTTTCCATTTAATGGTGGCTTTCTAAAATGTATCTTCCCTTTGATGTTCACAGCATGTTTGACCAAAACACTGGTACTATTCTGGTTTTACACACACACACGCACCTTCCTTTCCATGTTTTTATGAATATCTGTGTTGAAAGCCCATCTATGGACAAGTGCTGCGAATTAGCTTTAGCTATAAGCGCTATAATGCAAACATCAGGTACTTGTGCAACATGTGTCTATGTTTTGTCTTTGTCCATATTCAAATAAACCAGAAATAAATAAATACACACACCTACACACACAGAAGTGAGACACATGTGATGAGACAATGTGTAGAAGTTTTTTTTAATGTTTTCAACAGCATCAGGTATTGCAATTACACAACCTGGATCAACATGACTTGCTCACGGTGGGAATCTCTGGTCTCTGATCAATACAAATTGTTTTTTAAAATGCTGCATGCAACCAGTCAAGTGTCTTCAGACAGATCTCCTGAGGCTTTGAGTCCACAACCTTCCCATATTATATTATTATATTATTATATATATTATTATTATCAAAATTGAGCTCATTGATACAGTCTAAATCAAGATGAAAAGCAACCAAGCAAAATCAGAAGTCGGTGTTCCTGTGTGTGTAGTAATTTTACATATAATCTATGATCTCTGTGCAATTGCATTGTACATCTAATACATAAAAAAATATCTTGAAAGTTTTTGTAATTTTCAAGGACATGCAGACATTTTAATCGCTGTGTGTGTGTTTACTATAAAGTCCTATTTGCCTGACTTTCTGAATTATTCATGACAACAGCATCTTAACACTTTCATTTATCTTCATAGATATTCATGATTATAGGTCCACCACACAAATAAATAATTCTAAATAATTCATAGGTTAATATTCTGCATTAATTTGTCACAACTGATTTCCCAGTTGACTGAATTCAATGGCTCCTTATAGTTTTGACAGCATTTCTTGCTCTGCTGGCTTTATTCTCTACTGAAACTAGCATTAACAAAGCGGAAAAGGAAAAACTATGTTTTGGAGATGTCCTGCCTGGTTCCTGTTCCCAAGAAATAGAACCCAACCGGCCTCAAGGCCTACTGACCTGTAGCACTGACATAACATTTGACGGAGTTGCTCGAGAGGCTGGTCCTGACCTGCCTGAGGACACTGGTAGGATCCTCACTTGACCCTCTGCAATTTGCCTATCAGCCTCTCCTGGGTGTGGGTGACACCGTCACCTACCTGCAGGCCCGTTTACACCTGGGCGGTGTTGACAGCACAATGAGAATCAAATTCTTATTGCTCCAGTGCCTTCAAACCTGTCCAGCCAGGGGCCAAGCTGCAGGGGATGGGAGTTGACATGTCCACCGTCTCTTGGACTAGCGACTACCTGACTGTCAGGCCACAGTTAGTCTAACCGGACTGTGTCCGGTCTGACATGGAACAGGTGCTCCACAGGGGACTGAGATATGTCCCTTCCTGTTTCAGGGCAGCTCTGAGCTGTGCCACCTGCAAAAGTTATCTGATGACAATGTATTTGTGGGGTGTAAAAGGAATGGACAGGCGGTGGAGTGGGGGAGTACAGAGTGCTGGTGGATGGGTTTGTAGAGTGGGAGGGAAGCAATCACCTGCTTCTCAATACGTGTAAGACTTCAGGAGGAAGAGGGCAGCTTCTCAGCCCCTTTTCATTCTGGGGGAGGAAGTCAAGACCGTTGAAGTATACAAGTCACTGGGAATGATCATCGGCAGTGGGAAGAACTGGAAGTCCAACAGCTTGGCAGTGTACAAGAAGGGGATGAGCAGATTCTACTTCCTGTGGAAGCTCAGATCCTTCAACAGCACGATTTTGGAGCTGTGCTACAAGCCTGTTTTATGCTGTCAGCATACTTTTCTTTGCTATGTTCTGTTGCGGGGCGGGGGGGGGGGCAGTGACAGAAACAGAATCAATAAACTAATAAGAAAGGTTGGCTCCATGATTGACTTTGAGCAGGAGACATTTGAGGCAGTGACAGACAGGAGGACACTGAGAAAACGATTGTCAACCGTGAACAATCTCTAATAACTTCTTACTACACACTGGACAGACAGCGGAGCCCTTTCTCCAAGAGACTCTTACAGCTCCCCTGCTACAAGAACATTTCAAGAAGTCCTTCCTGCCCAACGCCACCATGATGTAGAACAGATCACCACTGTCAGACTGGAAGACACTCGGTTTAACAACAGCACACAATGCACCTGTCCGGACACTCCACCACAAAAATGACTGTACATTTACAATAGTAGTGCTAAGTGAATATTTTATAATGTAAAGCATACAATGTTGTATGCATCCATCATGTAACATTCTAATTTCCCAGTTTGGGATGAATAAGGAAAATATATTATCCTATTCTGTTGCTTGCTTGTTTCAGTGATACTGACTGGAGAGCATCTGATCAGAATTGGTTTTGTCAAACCATCAAAGTACAAGGACAATAGTGCCATCAAATGTGCACTGGGAGAATTGTCAGCTGCAATACTGGCAAGCAGCACTACATCCGATGCTTATCCCATGACCTCAGCCTTATGTTCCCTGCAGTCCTCGAGTCTCTCTTCAAATCTCACTATCCACAGCCACTTTCATGTTGAAGCCTTAAAGGGCCGGGAGCTTGACACCATATGTCAAGCTTCATTATTTGTCTATCAATCCAGTATGTAAAATCCATATGTGAAATTGTTCCATTCGCTCATTTTCTTACCCTTCTACCCTGCTTTAGCCAAATAGACCATACCTAATTCTCCGATAGGCTTGTGATAGAACTGCTGCTCTTGCTTGTTATTCACACAACTGTAGGATTTTTATTTGACAAAATTAGCATAGAAGTCACTGCAAGAGTGACACAGGCACATATTAAGAAAAGGTAATTGTAAAACTTTGTTCTTTGCTTTTGGGGATCAAGATATTTCATAGGTTCTGTCGTTTACCAGTATTTACCAGCATTACTAACACAAAAAAATCTATTTATTGTACAAGAGTTGCTGGAGGGGAAGATCTATCGATAATATAATTCAAGTCTGTCTGCTTGTTAAAATTTCAAAACTTCTACATACTTTAGCCTTGACATTTTAGACATTATTTCCAGAGGACCAATACCGTGACTTTTCCTCTAGTGCCACCATGTGGTTACAATTTCTGTTATTCCTAAACGATGGTCCTTGACAAGATACAATTAAAATTTCCATAAAATTATCGTGGATAAAACAGCGGTCCTTACAGGATAAATCCTACTGTTTTCTCAATTTGCGATTTTCCCCAAGGTCACTCAAAGAACACTTTAGCACTTACAAGAGTTTTGTTATGCTGGTCTGAGCCACAAATGAAGTACAGGTACCATGTTTTAGCCTGTAAGTTGATTGGAAAGAAGTGAATGCTGCCCTCAACTAACAGTTTGTTGATTTACGGATAGACAAATTGATATCTAGAACACACTTCATTAAACCCAGCAGGGGTAAGAAATTATTACTGCCAAATATGGTCATTTGAGGTTTTTTAGTTTATGTTTAGTAATAAGTACCAATTGCAAAACTTTCTACACTGTTATTAATGAAATTAAAACATAAGTGTAGATAAAAAAGATTACATTATTAATTATTCAAATTCAATTTAAATTTGACTCACACATTTCATAGTTACAAAAAGGTTGTGTGTTACTTACTTTGAATGACAGAGTCAAAACAACATAAAAAAAAAATCTTGGGTAGTTGCAGTAAATACCAACACAGTAAAAAGCCAATCGAAAAAGCTTGAGATATGTTGGAAAACAGTTAGTATTGAAAAATACATTTTCACAGCTAATTTAAGTATCTTTTTGACTCTTGGGAGCCAATGCATTTTAAGTTTATCCAAAGAGGGACTTTTGTTACAGACTGTAGGCACCTTTAATTCTAGCTTGGTTAAGAGAATTCAAATTGGTATTACTATTTACCCTTTTGCTTACTGATATAAAAAAAGAGAATTAATATTATGATGTCAGAAAGAAATTTGCAAACATTTTTGGTGCACATAGAAACACGTGTGTCAAAGGTTTATTCTCAAATTGTTTGGATGAATGAAACTGTCACGGCCCAAAGCAGGTAAGAACCCAAACGGAAGGCGGTCGAGTGGAAATCCAAAAACAGCTTTTATTGTCGGTTACCAGGGAGTCAGTCCACATCCGCAGACAGAGCAGGTTAGGGGCAGGCACAGAGACAGTCCCAAGGGGCAGGCAAAGGTCAAACACCGGGTGGTCAGGAAGGTCAGGGAGACAGATCCGAGGGGGCAGGCGAGTAGACGGAATCCCAGAATCAGGCAAGGTCGGTACACGGGGAGGCAGGTGCAGGAAGGGTGCTGGACGGACTAGGAGATCTGGCCGGGGTGTGGTGTCTGAGCAGAGTATATGTAGTGTGACTGATGTGGTGCAGGTGATGTCGGGAGCACAGGTGACAGGAATGAACTGATTGCAGGAGCACTGGGAGGGGAAGACAGGGAGAGTTAGTGGGGGAATGACACAGGCCCGCCTCAAGGTGTGACAGAAACCAAGTACACATATTCACTTGGCTGGATTTGAGGGCTTGTCAAAATGCACAGCAAGAGAATTTTCAAGTTAAGGATTGAAATAGTTGAAAATGCCATTGCGATTCATTAAAGCCCACATTGATTCCTCCAAATGGAAAAATCAAATGTTTAAAAAAATTGCAGACATTTGACATTTTTTCCACAGAAATTACTGAAATGCTGAAATGCCACATCAATATAAACAGCACTCAATTTTATTTGCTTGGCTAATTATTGCAGCGCTACTTTCTTTGCTATCAATATTGATTACTTTATTTTTGTATTAGTCTTTTTTAAAGGAGACAGCTCCAGATGACTGTCATTGTTTTGGTGAATATTGTTTTTCGAGCTGTTTATAGTCAGAGTGTTGTTTGGTCCCATTGGGACCCCATTTAGGCTCATTACCTAAAGTAGGCCAGTTATTCATTAGCTGATTAATGAATTTGATATATTATATATTTGCTCCTGGCCCTACATCAACGTCCTCTGCATACTGTAGAACACATTCTTTGATGGGTGCAGTGGTCCAGTCTATTTTGTATTTTTTTTTTATCCCTCTGGTTGGTCAGATAAACCAGATTGTTCTGTGGGAATAACAATTAAATTAAAAGTATTATAGTGTCAATTCATGTACAGCAAAGATATAGTTTGCATTGGATTAAGTCTAGTAAGGGCCACACGGCCCAGTCGGCGAAGCTCTGCGGTCCACTGAGCGTCCAGACGGTGAGAAACAAAATCCTACTCATCTGAGCATGTGGCATCCTCACCTGAGCTGAAATGTAAATTATCTTGTAAACACTAGGGCTGAAGTTGTAATTATCTTGTAATTACATGAGCAAATTTCTAGAAATCCTGTAAGTACATGTGACGTTTGTTTGACATGAATATTGGGACTACTTTAAGACAAAGACATGACTCGATTCAGATGTGAATTGGAGACTGTATGACTCGACGACGGAAACGACGAGATGGACTCTGCTGGTCCGAGCAGAAAAGAAGGAAGAGACGGGTGGACAATCTGGCCCGTGATGTCAGGCCGAGACCAGGAGATGACGGACGGCGACGGACAGCACAGCTTTTTTCCCCCTGTGCAAGAAAATCTTCTGCAGGACCCAGATGTCGCACCAGGAGACTGAACCCAGAGAGAGGGTTCTGAGAGAACATTGTGAACAGAACCTGGGATCCCCTCAGGCTGTACAGAAGCACAGTGCAGCCTGGAGATGAAAGGAAACATCCAGAGGATCAGTGATTGGTGGCACGAGTCCCGCAACATCGGAACTGGCCCACCAACGGAAACGGAGAGAGGACTCGGTGAGACCAGAAAACACCTGAGTGAGACGGAGGAAGAGGAGAAAACGGGAGGAGGTGAGTATGAGAGTGAGAGGAGCCCCGTGTGGAACACGGGATAGATAGTTATGTTAGACCGGCATTGTGTTCTAATAATGACCGTATAGTTTTTAGGATGTAGAAAAGTTAGGGGGGATGCATTGAATAATAATAAACTGGAAGAGTTATATGTTAGTTCAGTGAAGGAGAGCAGGAGTACGATAGAGTAGCGTGTGTGCATGAGAGTCTCAGGGAGACAGAGAGGTCAAACTGAGTAGATGGATGGACTGTGAATGACTTCAGGTGTGCAGCGTCATCAGAACAGGATGATGGAGAATGTGGAGCGGAAGAGAAGAAGCGTGTGCAGCTAGATTAGAACAGGACATGAAGTAGTATATTTGGTTGTGAGTAATGGTAGATGGACTGAGTGAAATTGTGTTTTTGCTTTTGTTGAAGAGGGGACATATAACGGAGACGCGGGCCATCAGCCCGGTGCTCCTGACAGCGTCCCAGTGAGAAGCAGGTTTACATTTTGAATCCTCCCGCATGTGAGAGTAGACAGGAGTCAGGTTAGTTTGAGTAATGAGCAGGTATTCAGGGGAGGATTATTGTGTGGACAGGACAGGTCAGCTGATGGAGACGATGTCGACTCCCCAGGCGGTGACGATGAGCATCGTCCGGTGACATCATCGCAGGTATGGTTAGAGAATGATTCATTTCATAGCTCAGTGAGGGCTGGAACATCGACTGGCTGCAAAGTTAGCTTTGGCCAGAGCAGAAGGCGAGAGGTGTGGTGAAGACCACATGACAAAGACACCTGGACAAGACAGGCAGGGAGGCGTGTCTCTGTCTCTCTTTTCTTTCACCCATTCAGGTCCAGAGATCCAGACCTGTGCAAAGGACATCCAGTCCCGTCAACGACATGGGAATTCCACGGGACGTCCTGAATGTGTCTAACCAACTGACCAACTAACCTGAGGGGGGATAACGTTGTTTAGACGATATCCAATAAGGATGATAGGATCAGTTGTGTGCAATAAAACGGTCGGAGTTTACTAATCATACCAGGGGTTACAGCAGTTCATGACTGGCACCTCTCATAATACATATTAAACTACTAACATTTAGAGACGCATGACTAGCTGGTAAAGTTAATGTTCTGTTACAAAACGCTGCATGTTTGACCTGGTTGTTCTAGACGGACTTTTCAGAATTTGGAGCGAATGACAATGAAATTATAGGATATTGTGTTTCGGCTGCTTTTGATTAATGAAGGGGAGTTATGGGGAATTTTATTGTGTTAAGTAGATACAGTTGTAGGGAATTTTTATGGCAGGTGGAGGCCGTTGTGTACTATGTATACGGCGGCTATGATTGAGTGTATTGACAGAGCGGTGGGGGAGGCCATGCCCCCGCCGAACGGATGATGGGGCAGGAGGCCCGGCTGGAACGGGGCTCCAAGGAAGGAGGAGCCGGAGGGAATGCCTGAGACGTGGCGTTCATGTTCCCACCGGTTCTGAGGATGACGAAGAGCATCATCTATAGTTGGGGTTTGCATGCTACATGACACACTGTTGCTAAGGCTAACACATGGTGACTGTTCGCAGGGAGAGGCAATGATAATTGTGTTTAGTTTTCTTGTGGGGATTCTAGTTCTCTGTCTTATAGGGTTTCTAGTGTCCCTTATGGGCGTCGTAGGTGAGGCTAGCTCACTCACAAGGCTAGGCCTTGGAAATGTTTAGATTTTTCCACTTTGTTGCACGACACGCCTTTGCGCCGGTTTGTGAGTTCACGCCGAGTTCCCTGGGATGGACGTTCACGTGTCCTGGAAGTAGCGTCAAGCTCCCAAGGGGGGGGGGAGGCTTCCAGGCTGTGACAACCCGCTGCTTTTCCATCCGCTGGACGGGGACACTCATGGATCAGTTGCGGGGTCCTCATATAGCTTGCACCATACATTGGTTTATGGAGTGACCCAGTTGGGTCACCCCAGCAGGGGAAGTTGTAGGGAATTTCCGTATTTAGATGGGATTCCACAAAGTAATTACATGCCGGCACCACTAGGAACGCACCACATTTAGTTTGTTATTGTAATGACTGATTTCAATTGAACGCATCACAACAGTGATGTCACACAACACAGATAAACATGGGCTTAGATTGGCTGGGGCGGGACCCCCACCTGGAGGGGGCCGGACTCATGGACATAGAAAGACACGGACGCGGAGAGCGGCCCTTTGTTCGGACCTGAGACTCACACACGGAGCAGGATCGAACCTCAGCGCTGATATCTGAACCAACTTGTATTGGTCTGCATGTTATATAAATATCTTAATCATGACCCAAATCCTCTTTATTGACTACGCACCCACACGGAGAAGAAGAACCGGGGAGGGTTAAGGAAAACCCTAACAGGGTGTTATCTTTTCATGCTTCAGTGGTTACAGTTTGAATGAATAAATATATCACTCTGGTCTTCTATTATTTTATCTCTGCAGATGTGAACATCATATTTATATATATTATATATATGCTAAGGTTAATGGTTAATTTCGGTATGGTAAATCCTATGAGAGATCTATTTCATTTTCAGTAGGTATAACATTATATACTGTATATTAAAAAGTATATGTACAGCTGTACTCACATTGAGACTTAATTCACTGAAAATTTGGATTAAAATGAATTCTAGACTTCAAAACAATATTTCGAAAATTTCACCGAAAGGGCCATTTAGTAAATATGGCAGTCATATTTTTTTTTCTTTCTTTCTTTTTTTTATTCTGGCAAATGGGCTTTATCTAGTTGACTTTGGAACTGTACATTTCCATTTAAAGGGTTAGACTTAGAATTTCTCACCTACATTATCAGAAAAAATGACACATCATCTATGCCTGTGAAAAAGGAGGCATCCTAAACAGTCACTCATTATTGCTGAAATTTCCAATCATCTCACAGGTTTGGATTCTTCCTCAGCAGATTCAGATTCAGGAGACAGACTTTGCATTGGGTCTGTTTTGTAACAGGGAGCCAGATGAGGTTCTGGAGAAGAGAGATAATCGTTTATTAGATCCATTTTAAGGGATCATGCCCCAGTAACATAATTTAAAATCTTAAAAGTCTATATTTACCACTGGGTTATTTTAAATTACAATAAAATAAAAAAATTCTGGATCTGGATCAGATCGGAATTCCGGATTAAGTGTTTTTTTAACCGCTCCATCAACCAATTAAATCAGATGTACAGTGTCAATAAATGCAAGGGTACACTTCAATGTGTACTTAAGAATGCAATTGAGTTCAGCAGTGAAATCTCCCTGTCCGACAGCTACAACATTAAAATGTTTCTTGTAGGTTAATAAAAATAGAAATTAAATGATACAAGTTATAAGTATGTTATAGCTAATTCTACTAATATTCTTCGAACCGGTGCCGTACATTTGTGATGCGTATGATGAACTTTTTGTTCCTCACTCTTCGTCACACTTTTGGAAGGGGAGGGGTCAGTGCCATGTGGAAGTGAAACAAGCAGCTGTAAGCAATTAAACATACACATCATCATCATCACCATTATAGGATTTGTTGGCATCAAGAATCATTTTCAATACAATTGCTGAAGGTATACTTTTTTGTGGTATAATGATTACCTGTATAATGATAATATGTACAACTAAATGTTGGGCTTCTGTCAGCCATGCATCAGTAAAGCCTGAGAATATAATGCCAAAGAATAAGCTGCAGGCGGCGTTTCGCTGGAGTTGATGTAAAAGTGATGCAGATCCAGCTGAAAAGATGCAGAGGAAGATGCTGTGGTGAGAAACAGGCTTCACCCTAATGCACAAGCTGTGTCAAACCTGAACTTCATTTAGTGAATTATTACTTGAAAATTAGCTCCCTTAATGTGGTCTTGCTTAAAATGTTTTTTTTTAGTGAACAAATGCATGAATGTAGTTCCCTGGTTGTTTTTTTGTTTTCTATGTAAATCTTAGATTCACTGAATTCTTGTTATTTCAAAAGCCAAAAGCTGTTTGACAGCAGTCTCACATGTCTGTGATTCTCCTGTTCAAAGTACATGCTGCTCCTGCTTCTCACCACGTTGACCGTAGAGATGATACTTCTCTGTGTACAGGATATCATGTTGTGTAGGACTGAGGAACTTCAGCACCACAGACAGCACCATGCATTACAGTATTACACACCCATGGTCTGGACCTCAGTAGAATATGGATCAATCAATCTGGTAGATTGCCTACTATATTCTTTGTCATTCGTTGATGGACACACACTGTGCATTTACCAAGCTTGTCAACTGTTGTCAACTGATAACAACAACTATGGGAAGTATTGATTCAATTAACTAATCTTCGAGGCTAACAGGACACGAAAGAAATGCTGCATCTGCAGGGACTTTAAAGTATGTGTCAGGTAAAAGAATATACTGTACCTATATGCATATTCTTTTTGATGACACAATCTCATATATATATATATGTGTGTGTAATAAGTGGCAAAAGTAAAACCACTCTCTAGTCTCTACAGGCTGTTAGAATGTTATCTCATTAGAACATTTGACTGTGGAAGTTGATCGGAGGTGGAACTCATTTTAAACCTGTTTGTGTTTGACTAAAATTAACATTACCAACCTGTAAGCTTCAAAATAATCAAGCATGAATAAAATTATGATACATATTAAAGTGAAAAGCTTCAACCCTATTCAAATCTAATCTATTTTATTGTCAAAAACTGGCCAGTAAACTTTTATTTACCAGCCATTGGCAAATACACCAGAATTATATCATATTGGACCTTGAAAAAATAAAATAAAAATAAAAATATATATTATTGAACATCTGTTGCACAAGGTAGCTCTGATCACTTTAGGCCAATGGTTATGAGATTTTCTAGATAACATACCATTGAATGGTATAAAAAGTTACATACGCCTACATGACTAAAAATGAAGTCTGTCATATATATATATATATATATATATAGACAAACTATGGCATGCCGTTCAGGAACTTATTATATATATATATCAAAAGTGCTGGAATATATGGACCGAACTATGAAAAGTCTGAGAATATGGACCGAACTCTGGAATATATATACGAAAAGTCTGAGAATATGGACCGAACTATGAAAAGTCTGAGAATATGGACCGAACTCTGGAATATATATTTTGATATATATATTCAGACATTTTCATAAATATATTCAGACATTTTCATAAATATATTCAGACATTTTCATATATATATTCAGACATTTTCATATATATATTCAGACATTTTCATATATATATTCAGACATTTTCATAAATATATTCAGACTTTTTTCGGTGCACGGGAATATATATTTGAAAGCCGCGGTGTAGCGGTTAGGGCTCCGCACTCACACCCCTGTCGCCCCTGTTCGATTCCCGGTCGGGCAAACTAGTTTATGACTTTCAACGGAAACAAATCCACGGGCGCTTTTTTGAAATCCTCCACTTCGACAGGATATTTGTACTGTAAGACATGCTGCTGTCTGACTGTACGTGTACTCTAACATTCTATCTAATAAATACATTCTATCTAATAAATATATTCATCATCATCACGGCGCAGCTGCGATCTTGCGTCATCACTGAGCGAGTCAGCTCGAAATCTAGTGCCGGCAATTCTCAATGAGGAGATAATGAACGCCCTGAAACAGATCTGCGAGGGCTTTTTTGAAATGCTCCTCTTAGATATGATGTTTGATTGTACTTGTACTGTAATACATGCTATAAGTGTCCGTGATGGGGTCGAGGCTGCCTGCCCCGGAACATGCATAGCGCCGTTCTGGCTTTATACGGCACTTGACGGGTCGCGTGATGGGGTCGAGGCTGCCTGCCCCGGAACATGCATATCGCCGTGCATAAAGCCGTTCTGGCTTTATACGGCGGAACATGCATAGCGCCGTATAAAGCCAGAACGGCGCTATGCATGTTCCGGGGCAGGCAGCCTCGACCCCGTCACGTGACCTGTCAAGTGCCGTATCAGGTCAGAACAGTTTGGCCAGCGAGGGGGCGTGACGATCAGCTGTCGGCACGCCAGCCATCACGTGACTTGTCGGACACCCACAGCATGCATCACACTACAAATACAGTCAAACATCCTGTCTAAGAGGAGCGTTTCAAAAAAGCCCTTGCGGGTTTGTTTCAGGGCGTTCATTATCTCCGCATTGAGGATTGCCGGCACTAGATTTCGAGCTGACTACGTTTATGACACAAGATCGATCTGGCTGCCCGACCGGGAACCGAACGGGCGCGACTGGGGTGTGAGCGCGGAACCCCAACCACTACACCGCGGCTTTCAAATATATATTCCCGTGCACCGAAAAAAGTCTGAATATATTTATGAAAATGTCTGAATATATATATGAAAATGTCTGAATATATATATGAAAATGTCTGAATATATTTATGAAAATGTCTGAATATATTTATGAAAATGTCTGAATATATTTATGAAAATGTCTGAATATATATATGAAAATGTCTGAATATATTTATGAAAATGTCTGAATATATATATGAAAATGTCTGAATATATTTATGAAAATGTCTGAATATATATATCAAAATATATATTCCAGAGTTCGGTCCATATTCTCAGACTTTTCATAGTTCGGTCCATATTCTCAGACTTTTCGTATATATATTCCAGAGTTCGGTCCATATTCTCAGACTTTTCATAGTTCGGTCCATATTCTCAGACTTTTCGTATATATATTCCAGAGTTCGGTCCATATTCTCAGACTTTTCATAGTTCGGTCCATATTCTCAGACTTTTCGTATATATATTCCAGAGTTCGGTCCATATTCTCAGACTTTTCATAGTTCGGTCCATATATTCCAGCACTTTTGATATATATATATAATAAGTTCCTGAACGGCATGCCATAACAAACATTCTTCTGACTATTTAAACTGCAGGTGGTCTACATTTTGTCCACTAGATGTCAGAAAGCTCCCATATTTGAAAATGAATAAACCAACATTAAAGCTCACTGGTTCATCCTGGTTCAAGACATTTCATCACGAGTTAAATTAAAATCTGAGGTAACAATAAAATAGTTACATTTAATCGTCACTGAATAAACTTTAGGCAGTACGGCGGCGCTGTGGTGGGTAGTGCCGTTACCTCACAGCAAGAAGGTCACAGGCTCAATTCCAACTTTCTGTGAGGAGTTTGCATGTTCTCCCCGTGTCTGCATGGGCTCTCTCCGGGTTCTCCGGCTTCTTCCCACCACCAAAACAAGGAAATTAGGTGAATTGGCTACACTAAATTGTCCATAGTTGTGAGCATATGTGTGAATGATTGTCTGTCTGTGTGTGGCACTGTGATAAAGTGGCGGTTTGTCCAGGGTGTACCCCGCCTCTAACCCGAAGACTGCTGTGATAAGCTCCAGCACGGCCCGCGACCCGGTAACAGACAAAGCAGTTAAGAGGATTAATGAATGAATACAATTTACATGATGTATAAAAACAGTGATCAATCTGAATCAGTTAAATTATTACGTACAGCTCACAGTGAAGTAAATATTACTGATTCTGTCTTATTTATCCATTCATTTATTTACATTCAGAATATTAATTAATCCTTGTAAAGTTGAGTTACCTTTGTTACAAATTGCTGTTTTCAAGAGCACCAAAAGAGGGAGACATTACATTAAAAATAAATGTCAGCTCCAAGGCTCCACATTTGTGTTTCTCCTACAGTTCTCTCTTCTGAGACTTTTGTGTACGACGAATCTTATATTCTTATTACTTCCACAGACTATGAGATATATATGCACATGTTAAAACCTCCAGACTCTGGGCCTTAACATTCTAAAATGTTCCCTTCTTAATAGTAACCTGGCAAATACAATGCCTCCTATAACTAATCTAAAGTCCATGTGTGACTGTAGTCAGAAGATGGCAATGGTGTGTGGTTATTCCTTGGCTGTCAGTGTCGGTGGGCTGGACAGGCGGCGGCTTGGCTCGTGGTGAGCAGGGCTCCTTTCTGCCTGCTGGAGATCTTGTACTTGCTGCTTGAGTCAGCCCTAAGCCGCTGTCCCCACGCAGCGCTCCCTTCACCAGCATTCACCTCAATCTGTCACACAGATTTGACACCGCATCACTTGGAGTGCACTCTGAAATGACATGTATTATAATGTGGAATATTGTGCACATTTACAGCCTGGACTTCCCTTAGAGCATTAACAGTTTTCTTGTTGCTTTTTTTTTTTTTGTATGTGTGTGTCTGTTCTTTTTTTGTTTTTTTCTTGTGGGAAAAATAAGACTCAAGTTTCACACATTTTTAATGGAATACAATTTAATATGATTCATATAAATTATTTTTCATGTCTCTATAGAACATATTGATTTTGATTTGACAAATAAAATGAACCAAATCACAATAACACTTTTCTTTTTGTGAACGGACATTTTAATTATTTGATGTGATTCAAGGATCAGTTCTCAGCGTTACCATATGGGGACTTTAACCCACTGAGTGTGTTCTTTATAGTTCTCTGGCCAGTTTAGATTTCACCACCAAGCGTTCGGCACATCCAGACCATAAACCTAACCATCCAAATCAGCTCAAATTAGCCTCATGGCTATTTACGCGTGAGGAATTTCCTTAAATGCTGTCTGAAATCTGAAATGAATTTACACTGATCCTGATTTTAAAGTGAATTAATTTCCACTTTTTGTTCAAGATTAGGCATTTGTAGACATGAGAGAAATTATGCTTGAAGGCACAAAAACAATAATAACAAGGCATATTAGACATTTCCCTACAAATAATGTTAAATCTTGTTTTCTTCGCATTTCTAGAACATGTGTGCATTTTTCTTTTCTTTTTGTTGAATCACAATTTGTTTTGCTGTTAACATTAATTCATGGCAACATCAGTCATTCATTTACAAGTATTTTGAAGATACTGTATTTTCAGGAATAATTCCCTAATATGTTTCCAGTAGATAATGTAAAAATCATTCCTTATTCCAGTTCATATTTGCAACTATGAAAAAGTTCTATTCATTGCTAATTTATTTGTTCTTGTCAAGATGTAAAATCTGACAGTATATCTAAATATGAGAATACTTATCTTGTTTTAGAAGTTCTTTAGTTAGTAAGATTTATCCACAAGTATATTATCCTGCTGCATAACTTGACTTGTACTGAACATTTTCTTCTTATTTTTTTTGTATTTTAGCTGCTATATTCGGAGTGTGCATTAGAAAGAGAGAACAGCCAGTAGAGTGCCCATTACACTGCATTCACATTGTCCCCTCATACAACTTTCGGTCTGTTGCTTTCTTCTGCAGCATTTACAGGATAAAGTGGCAGCAACTGGCCTTGGTGGCCAGTAAGAAGGATTTTCCCTCCCCAGCTGGTGGGGCTTTGCCGTTTTGAACTGCAGACAGTGGCTTGAAAATGGGCTGTGGCTTTACATTCTTGAAGTAATTAAGTCTCCGCTTATAAAAATACAGCGCTTAACAACGTACTGTATTGTCTGTTTGGATATAAATGTTCTAGCTTTAAGCTGTTTGTTTTTTCTGTTTGTAAAATCTGTGATATTTATGTTCTCAGAAGCAGGAGGATCATTATGACTCGCTGATCCTGGTGTAAATGAGAGGTCATGGACATCTGATACCAAGGGAACCTGCATCCCTTTTAAAAGAGAACAGAGGCTAAAAATATGCCAGACGAGTTCGCAGCAACCGGGTCCGTCTCCTCCACAGGTAATAAGGAGGATTCATTTTTGACCTTTGGAAACTTATCATTCATTTTAAGCTCCCTCTTATTTTTGTTCACCATGGATTTGAAAGGAGTCGTTTTCTACAAGGTTCTACACTGATGACTTTGAAGAACCACAGTTTTTTCATGTTAATTACATACAGTGGGCATGTTTTATGCAATAGAAAATTATATTGTTTTCATTAATATATATTCTTAGATTTTAGGGTTAAAAAGTTTTATACAATACATTGTGAAAATATTCATACAAAGATTCTCCCTGAAAGACGACCAAAAAAAACTTTTTTGGCCAACAAATAATAATGTTGGGGAGGCATATTTTCTCACACAGGTGTTTAGAAATCCTCTCTCTGATAAATCATGATTTGTAAACTTACCCATAGACAGCGGTGACAGGTTTCCTCAGATAATGTAGAAAAATGGGGAACGAGAGGGCTGGGCTTAAGTAGAGCTTTGATTTAGAACAGAGAGAGATGCAGCATCTTTCCTTTCCAGTGGAGGCCCTCCTGGGTTTGATTTAATTCTCTTCTTGCACTATTAAAAAGGCCTTCTACTCTCTTCACTGCATGCACCTTGCTGTCATAACTGGCACAAAATCATTTATCAATGCTGCATGCAGGCAGTGAGACTAAGGCCTTTCGTAGTGTATATTTTTCCATTATTGATTGTGTAGGTAATGCACAGAGAAGTACAAAGATGGGTCTCCTCCTGTGTTGGAATGACCACATTAGGCTGTAGATGAGGGAACTTTTTCTGCTTCATCTCCAAATCCATACAGCAATCATCACTCCTGCTGAGAGCGAAACTTTCTTCCTGAAATGATTTTTCATTTCACCGTTGTGTTACTGGCCGCTGAAATCAACAATGATCCCGCGCTGGATGTATGACGAGCGGTTATTTGTTGCAATAAACTGACAGGCAGTGAATGTCACCGTTCCCCTTTGTTGTTTAATTTATTTTCTTTTCAAAGTGAAGCGAGGTGACCTTGCTGTGAGACTTAGCCATTGATGTGGCTATAGTTAGTCCAGCCCCTGCTGAGGCTGTCTGTAGATGGTACTTCCTCTCTAGCTCGTTCGTGACTGCTCTTACCCTGAATGATCGCCTCACTCTGACTATTTTGCCCTATGGGGGTGGGGTGCACTTGATCAAAATCAAAAGATATAAGTGTGAAGTACTGTGGAGCCACTGCTCCATAAGGCAAACTAGTCTGTGGTCGGACTACAGAATGTCCTGCAACTTTCCAGCAAAGCTGACACTCTTGACATTCGCACTACTGGGACCGATATTTCAAAAGTGTTGCAACAATGAAGTAAAAAACAAACAAACTGTACTTTGTACATGCATGTTACCTAGCAATCAATGAACCCAGAATGGATAATTAATGTTACAGCCAAATGTACTGGACTCAATAAACTAATCAAGTCATTGATGGTGTCAGATTTTAGCCCAGTAAGAAAAGGTGAAATCCTCCCAGTTCATTATTTCAAGGTTTAGTAACTTGATAACTCTGAGGACTGATACTAACCTCACAGGTGACCTTTGATTATTGATTTTTGATGCAGTGGATAGTATGTAGCCTTAATACTTAAATCTTTATGATGGAAGCTTGCAGAATCATCCTGTAAAATAATCATTGCTGGGCGTAGCTCTTTCCTGTTGAGCAACTGTCATTTGTTATATTTAGAGTTGTAATGATACTAAATTGTTTTATCAACAACTAACTAATGGTCTTATCAGCATTTGACGAACCCTCTGCTCAATAAGCTTCAGGTAAATGGGAGGAATTTATTACAGGCTGAGAGTCCTTTATCTCAGCGCTCTGAAATATTGACACTTACAGTAATTTGTCCCCATTTAATATTGATTTCTTGTTTTGCTTTCAGGTTATGCTGTGAACAGGGTAAATAATGACAGATTTGATCAGACCGCCCTTCTGAGATGATCCACACTTAACTGGCTCTGCTGCCGACACGGTTCACTCATCAACCGCATAACTGATGAAGGCTCGCTAGCGGGGCAGTTGCAGACGTCTGGGTCGGTGGTCATCTCTCAGAAACAGACCAGGCATGCTGTCGATGCAGCAGAACGTCTGGTTGAGACCTAAACATGTTGACCAGTGCTGGCAGGGGATGCTAGTTTGAAAATAATGAATCAATCTGATTGAAAGGAGGTGTGGCCTATGTGGCTTTTTTTTTGCATTTAGAAAAACAAAATTATTTCACAAAACTGTGAAAGAATTGCTCTCCTCGAGTAACATGGGAAAGTTTTTAATGTTCATATTTATTTTGAAGGTCTGTAATCAAAGGAGTTTATCTTCTTCTATATCGCTGTCTGGAATAGGTTGGTAAGCTGGGCCTCCAAAGGCTCGCATTTGGCGCTCTGTGCAGGCTTTGTACAGGATGAAGAAGTCATAATCCTCAAACAGACTTAAATTCCTCCAGAAAGACTCTTGATCCTGAATCCACTCATTTTCTTCAAACAGCCGTGCCCAGAAGAGACGAGATATTTGGGCATGGCTAAAATCCTCGATTGAAATCTGCTACAAGTGGGCACATCTGCACACATACATCACTCTCACAAACAACCCTCACTCGGACATAAATACATGCACACGTTCCCCAGCCGTCACCTGCTGTCGGTGAAAACCTGGGCCGTGTTGTTGAGTGGGGGGGCTCTCTGAGCTCTTATTAAAAGGTAAACTTCTCCCAGGCCGGGGAATCGTGTCAATCACAGGTTGTGTTTTTGCACTGAGCCTAAAGCCTGCTCTCTTCACCCTGTCAGACTCTGTTATCACCCTCAAAGTCATATCAGAATGCTGTTTGTTCTGTGCTTTAGTTGCACCCACATGGTGGATTCAAAAAGGTGCAGGTCTATTTGATAGTGTATATTTCATTGCCGGAGAGAGAGACTGTGTTTGTCTTGCTGTGTTTGTCAGTTCGTATTTGAGCTGAGGGTTCCTATTAAAACTAAACACCATATCAGAGGAATATTGCTACTGGCTTTTAAATCGCATATGGAGACCAAGGAGTGTGGAAGCAATTTCACTGTGGCATAGATTATAAGTGTGTCTGTGCTTGCAATGTTTCTATGTACTCTTCTCTCTACTTATTTTACAATGTGATAATTACCTAATTATTATTATTATTATTATTTTGTTTCCTCTTTCCTAAACATATTCTCATAAATTTCATTTTTTTTAAATAATTTCCCCCCCAAAATAAGATCCTAAGATATCCTAAAATCGCAGCAGTGATGAAGTTCTCATTTCTCATTGTGCTTCTTATGTGCAATAGTCATCATATTTAAAATGTTTCTTTGGATATGATGGTGCAGATAATAATGTTTAAGCTGTAAGGACATTTGACTTTGAGCATAAATTCCATATAATTGCAAAGTCCAATACAACAGTACATTTTCATTGGATTTTCGCCTTGATGCTGTCATCAAACTCGTCTCTGACCTGCCATTCTCTCTCTCTATCTCTCTCTCAACCCAGCCGGCCAGACAGATGGCCGTCCACCATGAGCCTAGGTTCTGTCCAAGGTTTCTGCCCGTTAAAGGGAAGTTTTTCCTTGCTTCCGTTGCTCTTGTGGATCAAGTTGGGTTCTGTGTTTCCCTGCAGGTCTTTCCCTGCTAATCCTGTAAAGTACCTTGAGATAAGTTTATGTTGTGATCTGGCGCTATATAAATAAAACTGAATTGAATTGAATCGCATATACTTACAAAGGTCTGGTATAAATTTACTCTCTACAAACTGAAGTAGCGTTTACGTAACAGTACAGCAGAACATCCACATCTGATTGAGTCACACACACTCAGTATCTTCATATCTAGCTTTGCGTTTCATGTTTTATGATACACAGATTTAACATGTCGCCCAGCTGTAATTAGTCCAATAGGAATTTGTGGATGTGGCTACATGAGAGTTTTGGTTGCTAAATGAGTATCCATATATTGTCTCGTTTTACATAATTTATGGTTTGTTTCAATCACAGTTGAATTTGTCATTAGTTATCAAAACTACTTTTCTAATGAATATGTGTTAAGGTGGCAACACTTTCTAAAAATCTTCTCAAGGTCAAGAGGGGGTGAAAATAAGGTTAATTCTGTAAAAGTATTGTAAAACCAGGCCAGATATACCGGTAAGTAAATGTCATGGATTTAAAAATTCTTTAACTCTAAATATTCTTATTTTAATTACAATTCCTGTTATCTATTTAACAGCTCAAACATTCTCTAATACAAACGCCGATTTATCACTATAAATACCTGCTAGGTCCTCCTCAGTCACCCTCCTATGGACAAGGAAAACATCCATGAGGCGCTGAGGCTTTCCCACTCATTAGTGAGTTTGCTGGACAAACTGCAGGATCTAACACTATGGGTGGCTGGGGAAATAAAAAGGTACTGGTGCTAGTATTGACCTTGTTGCTAGACCTACTGCTGTTTGCTCTGTGGCCAACCTTCCACAACTGACACACACACACACGCACCCACACATACATTATGTGCTTTTGCATGTGTGTCAGACAAATACAGTCGGTGATGAGAGATTAAAAACAGCACTGCGTTTCTAATATCATCAGGCTGCTTTGGTAGCACTTGTCATATGTATAATGCAAGAAAACAACAACAACAACAACAAAACTGACAAGCTGGTTTAAACAAAGTAATTATAAATGCAT
Organism: Brachionichthys hirsutus; assembly: GCF_040956055.1. Lineage (NCBI taxonomy): Eukaryota > Metazoa > Chordata > Actinopteri > Lophiiformes > Brachionichthyidae > Brachionichthys > Brachionichthys hirsutus. The sequence goes on along the minus strand of NW_027180327.1, from coordinate 604,914 downwards.
GAACAAACTCAAAGTGAATTTTTCATTGAAGACACACTTTACAGAATTTCTCACAAAGTTCTTTCTATGCTGCTGGAAAACACACAAATTAATAAGATTAAGAACAAAAAAAATTTTTTAGTCATTAGTAATGCAAACAAAATCATTGTCTTCTCTGTTCAAGATTCCATATCTGTATACAAGAAAACAGTCCAAGAAGGTTTGTGGCGGAACGCTGTGTACACAACCCATTACTGCAACTTCGGCTGATTAACATCTGATTGTAATTCATCATATCGTGTGCAGCTGCTGACATCTTGCAGTAGCACAACTCCATGTTGATACATGCATTTGGTTCCTTTTTGACAAGTCAGAACAAACATGCTGCAAGCTGTCGCTACATTTGCTTAAGATGAATGGAGAGAATGAAATCAGGAAATCAGGTGTCAGGTGATTAGCACAACTGTTTTTGACACCATTGAGGAATCATAGAAATGTGGTGTGTTTTGAAACACACTGACAATGCAGACAGTGTGAAAAATCTACTATTTTTTTCTATAATAACAACAATATGGCAAAATTTACTGTATGTAATCAGGCTTCAGGATATATAACCCCCATGACCTTGTATATATAAAATGTAATCCTACCACCTAAAAACATGCACAACAACATGCTCAGATTGGCTGACTGACCTTTTAATACGGGTCTAAGTCTTCAATGCAATTGAGTTTTTGTAAAAGTGTCATTTTAATTTGCATCAGTCACATTATGTAGCATGGGATATAATCTATGCTGATAATGACAATGTAATTTTGACATTCAGTTTAGATATTATCATTAAGTTTATATGTAATTATAGAAATAAAAATAACAATACTTCATTACATTTTTCAACCATCTATATGAGAGACTGCGCACAGTAATAGTTGCTGAGTGATCTCAAACATACAGTATGTTTAACATTTTTAATATGTTTAATATCTTGATATTTATTTGCCAGTATGTACTGTAGGCATGTCTGTGAGTGGATATCTGTGATAAACTCATATTATTCCCTATCCTCTCTCTCTCTCTCTCTCTCTCTCTCTCAACCAAGCTGGTCAGACAGATGGCCGTCCACCATGAGCCTTAGGTTCTGTGCAAGGTTCCTGCCTGTTAAAGGGAAGTTTTTCTTTGCCTCCGTTGCCAAAGTGCATGCTCTTGTGGGTCAAGTTGGGTTCTCGCGTTCCCTGCTAATCATGCAAAGTGCCTTGAGATGGCTTTATGTTGTGATCTAGCGCTATATATATATATATATATAATGTAATTATCCACTGTCACGTATAAATATAATTATATTTTCAGTTGTGATGATCTGATCAATACAGAAAAAGTTAACAACTTGTGGGATTACCTGCTAAAATGATGACCTGCTAAATTAAAATTGTGATCGGAAATTAAATTATTAAAGAACTTAAATAATTCTGATTGAGTTAATATCTTTATGTCAAGCTTTAAACCAATGGTGAACCTTTAATCGTTATTTAATAGTTTAATTAACATGTACATTATTTTACATTCTAAAGACAGTTGAGAAATGAGATTTAAAAATGTGCTTGCTGCCAAATGTCGTTTGTCTTGTACAATTGTCCGTCTTGGCAATGTGGGAATCTGAGCACTATCTTTGGGGACACTGCCAGTTGCAGCTCCGTTGTGCAGCGGTCTCGGGGTGTAAATGGGACGCAGTCACCAGGGAACCACTTGAGTGTATGTACTGAAGAAAAACTGACAGGAGCAGAAGAGAGAGAGAGCAGAGATTCAAACGAGTGAGCAATAGTGAGGGAAATAGAGGAGCATTTGTAAGGACTTCTCTGCCACTGAAGTTGCAAAATGGAAACATATTTCTCGCCTGACAGCAGCAGCAGACCTAACCCTCTGAGTTGAGCTCTTTATGATGTTATGCGGCAGAGAGGCGGAAGTGCTGGGTGTCCCAGAGGCTTGTTGTTTCTTGTCAGAGATTAGATGGAATCAAGCGGATCTGGTTTATACTTACAGAGAAAAGGACTCCCCATCAAGGACCACAACCTGTCTGCTCCGTATGACCTTAGCCTCCACATCCCAGTGTAGAATAAATGTGTTATTTTCATAAAATTCCACCTTGTGTTTTCAGATTGTTAAATATATGTTTGATTTTTATTTTTACTTTATGTAAATATTGACTTCTCTTTCTGCAAATGTTTTTAGGTATTTTCATATTTTATGTAGTTCCATTTCACTTGTTTGATCCTTTCAAACCTAAAGCACAACAACCATTGACAGGCTCAGGTGTACATTTGTGAGAAGGCATTAAATATTTTAATTTGAGAAACTTGAGGAATTGATTGTGAATTTGGTTTGCTTGATTTGTGCCAGGAGGCGATTTTTTAGGTGTCTCAGTGTTGGTTGGTTTAAAACGCATCTGCTGACATAAAGCAGCCTGGATACTCTTGGTAGGTCGAGAAGGCACAAATAAAGATCTTGTCCATCATGTTGATTCCAGCCCCAACTGCATAACAGAATTAAGAGAAGTGTGGGGAAAAAGGAACTTAGATTAGATGTTTGTCAAATATTCTCAAAAATGGCTTTAAAAAGAATAATAATAATGATGTTTGCTTCATTGTCAACAATGAACTTCATAAAAATCTATTCAGTATTTTCCAGGTATTAGCTTTCCATTGTATCATTTTCTTACTTTCATATTTTTAGGATTGCCTTTAGACTGTACTTAAGTAAATTGCACAGATTTTTAAGAAATAAAATCTTATGCTGCAGCAATCAGTGTGATGCATGCATATCTGCTCTGTGAGGCAAGAGGTTAGCTGTCCCCCAGAAGCTCGAAGGAGGGATCCACCTAAGGCATATGTCAGTGAAGTAAAGAGCACTGACGGCCATACTTCATCTCTGCCTGGTGCAAGCCCCACTATTTAAAAGAGTACAGCAGTCAAAAGCCCATAAAAGTGAGTGACTCCTCAGGAGCATCTGCCATTGCATGCAGGGAGGAGATTCAATGTGAAAAAGGGGAGATAATGTGCTCACTCACTAATGGGCACCCGACGAGACACAGGCTCATTTTTCACATCATGTCATCTGTAAGGTTTGAATAAAAGTAATGGCCACAATGAGCCTGGATCTCTCCCAGCCATTATGGCTTTCCCTTCCTCACTTTTATTTGTGTTGACTTGTACAGTCGGAAGAGATGACAGTATCTGGGTGTGTAGATCAGTCAGAGTGATGATCTGCACCGCTCTCTTATGCTGCTGACAGGTCCCTTCTCTTTGGCAGGCATGTGAGGCCAGAATGCTGCGCCACGTCATATCAAATGCTGTAATCTGACAGAATAAAAGGATTTGCACACTGGGGACATCGCAAACATTGTCTTTTATAATTTTGCATGACAGAGACAGAAGGGGGAAGTGAAGGGGTTTCTACAGATTCGTGTAGTAAGAATTAGTGTCAGTCAAAGTTAAGTGGCTATTTTAAGATAAAGAGGAGGGGATTTCCGTGGCATATTTTGGGCCATTGGGCTTTAAAAGACAATGTTAATGTGAGGTGATGCTGATTGGTTGTTGGATATTTTCATTTCCGGAACATTCAGAGTTCAGGACACAGCATATCTAAATATCCATTCTGAAAAGGTTAGTGTGTAATTAACGTTCGGATCCACTGCCACTGTCAGCCATGTTCAGTTCAGATTAACAATGGATGTATTCATCTTAAAGGTACACTGTGCACAGTATAACATACAATAATAATAATAATAATATAATGTGATATTTTTATGTATCTTGTATTGTGTATTGCACAGGCATTCGGTACATGTACAATAAAGTGAGGCTTTATATGATAAAAAAAATTATTTTGTTTTATTCATTACTTACTTTTAAAATAAAGGACTTTTGTGTCGGCTTCAGAAAAAAAGAGAAGACAGATGAGAAAACAAGTGATTTCCTTATTAGGTTGAGGAGTCAAAGACCTTATTCCAGAGCTGTGGGTTTCAAGAGCCCAGTAGATTAAGACATATATTGGATTCATGATGGAGGCCGCAAAGTTCATTTTCAAAATAAAACAGGATATTATTCACAGTCCTTTTAAAATTCAGATTGCTGGCTGACCTGTGACTTGGAAGTAGTGTATTACATTTTCAATGAGCTGCCTCTGTGACACTGAAGGGGGGGGGAATCAAATTTTTCCACTCCTCTACTGCAGGAATTATAGGATTAGACCAATCACAGTTTAAGCAGCTATGAAAGAAACAAATATGTTGTAAAATTTAATTATGACATCTGATATTTTGCTTTATTTCCTGCTCAAGTGATTTTTGTGTACCACAAGATAAATCACTGTGGTAATTCTAAAAATCATTGGAATGGATACGAACATTTTAATGCAAGTTGTATTGAGACACTGGAGGAAAGGGAAACGCAAACAGCCCTGCTTTGTAAGGCAGAGAAAATCTCTCAACAGTGATATTATAAGAGCGCATGCACACATCTCCAGCTGATTTTCATATATATTAAAATCACTACCTACTCTGGCATGCGAAATTGTGCAAACTGCTAAGGCCTAAGCTTACGTTGGAATATCTTCTTCTTTGATTCAGATTTCCCCCTCCATTTTCTGACCCCCCAAAAAGGTGGCCAATAATCTTATTCACACACTTTCTCCTTCTTAGAGCCCACGCACACTCAACCTGAGACCGCAGAAGTAATATTGACATTGTTCTGCTGCATAAAAAGTTGCATGTCATACACAAATATTATGAAAAGTTAACGCTCCGCTTCAAGCCATTCTCACTCATATCTAGCAGAACAATAGAAATCGTCTAAACCTCCCCCAGGACAGTGCGAATCTGTGTGCGCAGACAGCACATGCACAGAAATATCACTATAACATTCAAACCAAATTCTAGTTTCACTATAACGCTGCTGATGTCTTTGAGATATTGAGGAAGTATACTGAGCATAATCCATCAATAGACCTGGTGGAGGGCTGCACCTTACATGGTAATAAAGCCACAACTTCGGAATGGTGAGCATTCCCATACTACACCCCCATCCAACCCCCATCTCCCTGCACCAATGCCTGCCTCATCACTCCACACAAAATATCCCACCCTTAATTGGTCTGTGCTCCTCCAACACGTTTGTAATGAAAAAGCAGCACATAATTCTTAGTTTGTTGGCTGGCAGAGCCCAATTTACAAAAGTGGAGGTTGGTGATAAGCAGAGACAGTACGGCTGTGCAGCGCTCAGAACAATGAATCACCCCTCTGCCAGGGTTGAGCAGAATATAATTGAGTCCAACATCTCTGAGCACTTTCACCATAATTAATGATAATCTGTAACAGAGGAATCTGAGATTCCAGTTCACAGAACTGTTTAATTAGGCCCAGTAATGAAAGCACAGGCTTTACAAGAATATGGCCGGCCTCATGATTAATGATTTGTGCTGCTGAACACAAAAGTGCTGCACCGTTAACTCCAACGGATGCTGCCGTGTCTCCCTGGCATTTACAGAACACCAAAATACATATGGAGCTGTTTGCACCCCCTATATAAAACAGAATAAATACTTTGCTTTTTTTCTATTTGCATATGATTCTCATAATTCTTTTTTTCAATGTTCTGTATTGACTAGAACACCTTTCAGTCAAGGAATGTTTACATTTCAAAGTGAATGAATTAAATAAATACAATTTTGAGATTGTTTGTACATGTATATTCAAATATTGCAAAGATCAGGGTTGACAGTTTAGTAAATAGAAATTGAAAAAATTATGCCCTCCTTTTAATCATATTGAAAAATACCACAATCCTATAATAAGAAATAGGTTTGTTAAACTGGAACAGTTTTTGTTGATGGTGCACATGCGAGTTTAATGATGGGTGTTTATAATAGTTCATGATGAGGAAATGCTCACATAATGAAAAAATAAAATGTATGTAAGACTAAGACTACCGTACATCCTTTTTGAGAAACACCTGGACATGCATTCTTTTTTTCTTGGCAGCATAACATAGCAACCAAAACCAATACATAATACACTTGTACACAAAGATTGGCATGTGGCAGAAATAATAATGTGTCATACCATTCACTCAGGCAATAAAAAAGGACATAAAAATGGAGGTCTTTTACTTAAAAGTATGGATTGCATTATTGAATGAAATGCTCCAGCTCCTGTTTGTGCCTTGCAGGCATCTTTGTGGTTATTTTCTGGTAGTATAACTGGAGTTCTGCGGCTTCATAACACAGAGGCGGGTAGAGCTTGGCGGTGTCTATGTGCTAGACTGATTCCACCTTTTAAATGGATCTCATGAAATGCACAGTAATACAGTCACACCATTATAGAAACAAAATAAGTTTTCTGTTTGGCATGGATTGAATTTCTACCCAGAAAAAAGCTATTAGTCACTCCCCGTCAGTTTGTTGACTGCTTCTAGTTTGATGTTTTTTTTTGTGTACTAGACCCCTGAAGTTAAATTTCACACTTACTTGCATGTTTTCAACTTAATGCTTCCCTTAGTGCAAATATGCTTCGGCAAATCAAGATTCATGCTAAGAGACTTAATAGAAAGATCCGACCGTGATGAAATCTGAAAGCTGTGCCGGAAACCTCTATTCATTTCATTTTATTCATACCTTTCAGTATAAATGTTGAAGTTTCCATCAAGCAGACACAAGCCTTAGGAAACGGCTATGTGAGAAGCAATAAGCGTAGAAAACCAGGAACAAAAGCTCCTTGCTCATAAATCTATGACAAAACTTTCCAACAATGAGCAAGACGACGCAAAGAAGGAGAAAAATAGATGTATTCCTGTGGAAGAAATGACTGTAACCGCCCACCCCCTTGCCCTCCCATTCCCCATGTCTAAATCTTGTTTAGTTCTGTAATTCTACAGCTTCTGACCTGAATCTGGCCATCGTTGCACATGAAGGAAATTACAAAAGCCTCTCAGTCACAGCAGCCCAGCTTCCTCCTGCACCACAGCATTTGTCATTGCCAAAACAGCAGAGTTTAATTAAGTGTTGTGAGCAGCCTAGTGAGAAACACCCTTTAAATTAAACCTCTGAACATGCTGCTATTGGTTCTTTACCTTCTCAACAATCAGCGGGGGATACGGCATAAATTTCTATCTCTCGAGGGGGAAGGCAGCTGCTGCACCTCTAGCGATTCATAAACGGATTGCCTCCCCAAGAGCAATCTCTATTACAGCACGTTTCATTATAGCCCAGTTTGGAAACAGCAAGCAGATGAATGTGATAATTAATGTCCTTTCCCAACCAAACATTTTATTTACTCTTGATGAATTAACGGTCGTTATCGCGTTTGAATAAAGTACTTGATGTCAGTGAATCTGTGTAGGTGAAAATAATTATATGGCAAATTATAATCTGAGACATCAACCACTTCTTGATGCAAGAAATGGAATTTAATTCAGTCCCCTTTATAATAATGGATTATTTCAAGTTGGTAAGCATTTGGAATCATCTATGCAATTGTAAGTATGTCTTGTAATTTCCGAATGCATCAGTCGAGTCCGTAGGGAGCGCTACGGAAGAAGATCTTTAGGAAAAGCCTGGATATACTGACTCGTGTATCATTAATGAATAAGCAGCTTAAAATCTGCCTATCTAGATCCTTAAGTGACCAAAATGTATTTATGTCCATTATTGATTGCATTCTTTTTTTTTAAGATTAAGATGAGTTTTTATTGTCATTATGATTTCACATTTTTTATACTTCAAACAAATAACGAAATTCCATTTACACCCTAGTACAAGGGGCCCTTGAAACAACCAAACGCACGTACATATATGCATTGGGTGCCCCAGGGCATGCGGAGAGGGCATATGAAGATGCCGCCATGATTGGTGCGGTGCGATTAGGCGGCCGTGCCTTGCTCAAGGGTACCTCGGCAGTGCTCTGAGGGTAAAACTGGCCCCTCTGCAGCCACCAGCACATATTCCTCATTTCGTCCGGGCTGGGACTTGAACCGGTGAACCGGTGGACGTCTCCGCTTCCCAACCCAAGGACCAACCAGCTGCTTCTCAACACTTGAAGCTGAATTATTAGAACCAACAATCTATTGGTTCTAATAATAATAAATATTGCTTGCCAGAATCAGAATCAGAATTAGTTTATTGCCATTGTCAATGAGGATTCACAGATGAGGAATTTTTCTCTGTGAATTCGTGCAACATGTAACAGTAATGACTAAGATACAAAACACATACAAGTATAGAACACATCACAAAATGGCAGTATCAGGAGTGGATACACAGATGTATATTAGCAGCAGCAAACTAGTAAAATCACGTAGTGCAAACAGAAAACAAAACTTTTTTAAGTAAATTCTATAAATATACCATATACCATATACTCCACTTTAAAAAGGCACAAATAACCAGGTCTTTTTCATTGGCTGACGTGTTCTTTCATTGTAATTAACACCAACAAAGTTTTGAGTTTATGCCAAATACACTGGGCAGGTTGTGTTTATGGTGGTATGGTAAATAAATGCATGTGTATTCCTGTGTAATGCTAGCTAAAAACGTCAATGTCCAACTGTGCTAAGGAATTAGCAGAATAAACAAAACGGTAGTTTCTAAGTTGAATTTTGACTGATCAATTTTTTTTCATCAGTTCTTGTACCACTCCTGTGCACAGCTCAGAGACAGTGCTTCTCCTCGACATTTAGGATACCTTCTTTCATAACGGGTTCCAGAGCCAACCGACCTGGTTTAAAATAAAAGTCAAGTCTTGGACCCATATAAGATGTAACAAGCAAATCCCTGGCACAAACACAGAAACCAATCAAACTCAGCCCACATGAACCTTAAACAAAGGAGGAGGTACATTTCCTATCCGTGTTAGATGACATTTCCCTGTCCTCCGGTTGCTGCTGCTCCTACGTTTGAGTGATCAGACAGCCATTACAAGGTCCAGGTTTATTAGCGGGACCATATACATTATAGAACCAAAGCTCGATGACTCTGACTGATCCACACAACAGCTATTTGGGACCTGCAGCACTGTCAGAAACACAGCAGAATGAAACCAGAAAGAAGCATTGACATACTTTTCTTAGCTGGCTTGTTCATCCTGAAGCACGCTGTCACTTAAACAAGGCAGTTTCCAGGTCTAAATTGGGGAAAGTGTCTCCACTTCAGTTACAGTGTATTTAACATATATGGATGAAAACAGCCTCAATTTACACTATAATCTGATAGAAAAAAATGATAATGTGTCAGTTTTCTTTAAATGTCCTTTACCCATCTTTAGTTTTGTAATATAATAATTCTCTGAACCAGCCACAGTTAATATTAGAGTATTATTATTTGAAAGTAGTGTATTCAGTCGTATAATATAATACTTCTGAGATTAAAGGATGCATGGCTTACATTGAATCCTTATGTTAGATTACTGACTGGTTTCACAGTAACATCATGTAAAATGTATTGAGAATGACTGAGGTCAGAGTTTGAGCCCTTTCATCGTTGATCATTTAAACGAAGCTCTAGTGCTCTTCCTCTTTCAAATGTCAAATGATGTATGATCGCCGCTACGCTGCCAGTTAATGTACACTATTAGCTCTGTATTTAAACATGATAATGTAATTGATTCACAAATTGATTTATTGATGTTAATTCAAGTGTTTCATGTATTAATCACAGCAAAGGAATTAATTTACTATATTTTATGAGCTGTTGTGTGATCAACTAATGATATGAATTAATCAATTTTAATAAGAATTCAAACACTATTGTTTGCCTAATTTGTCACTTTGGTAGAGGGAGAATGAACAAGGGCCTCTTCATTTACAACAGTCGACGCAACAAATCACTTTGCTTGATTTTTGGATAATAAATTGATTTGTCCCACAAATAAAAATTGCAAGTGGTCAAATAAGTCAAGACTTTTTCTCTGCTAATGTCCAAACAGTTACGCACAAAGAAATAGTCAGTTTCTATCAGTTTAAATCACGTTTTAATTGATTAGCAATACACTCAATCCTTGATCTCAAAAGTAGCATGAAAGATTATTTTGACTCACGATCTAGGCAGACTTAAATAAAGCTGTTTATGCTGAAGTGAGATGAACAATCCAAGTTTGAATCACATATTTATTTAAAAGACAAAATCAAACATCACAGCATTTACAAGGTTATTCACGAGCATTGCATCTCCTTCCAAAATCTAACATAGGTACATGAAAACCCATCTTAGACTATAAAATCAGTTGATTGATCTGCAGCTAAATCCTGCGTGTCTAGATGTGATTGCAGCTGAGGCTGATTTTGCTGCTCTTTTTGTAAATAGGGATTTCAGGTCATTTCCCTTTTTTCCATTTAGAAGTGTTTCAGACACAGCATCCATACATGTCTGCACAATTTCCCCATTTATAAGGGGCATGTCATATTTTCATCAATCTCACTATATTCTCAGTGACCACTTGCATTCTTGTTGTGCTGTGTGGTAACGAGAGAGGATCCTTGTCCGAGCTTTGACCTCATTTATTTTCTGATTCCCTACTCTAGACTTCTGCGGGTAAGATTTCTCAAAGTGTCCGTGTTCAGCTTCATAATGGCGTTCAATATTTCTACTTTAGAAAAAAGACAACAGACTCCATGCAAATTAGGCCCCATAGAAATCCTTCCAGAGGGAATAAATTGTATTGAATTTTGTTGTAGTAGTCAATAACTGTTCTAATCTGATCTATTTGACTCTACTGAGCTGCCTGCATCATACCTGTTTAAAAAAATCATGATTCAAAATGTAAAAAATAGGCTATTTATAATTATTTTTTCAGTTATCCAATATATCACACTAAAACCTAATATCACAATGTTCATGTATGAAATTATTAAGACTGGTGATAATGGGAGGTTGCTATTTGGATTTCTGCTCATGTTGAATTCAAATCAACCCCAGTTCTGGCCTGCACCTTTCAGTCTATCAAACTTCACCGTGCAGTGCAATAAAAAACAGTTTTCACTCTTTGCTTTGAGTAAGCACTGAAATAGTTTTGTACTCCAGAGAGCCATTTAAGTAGTTCATTAGTGGCTATGTCATGTCTTTAAAGTATTGATCTCTCCAGTCAATGAAAAAATAACAACCTGGTTATAAGACACTTGTCCACAGCGATGGGCAACATAAATTATTTAAAAAGGGCAGATTCACTGCGGCCATGGAGCCATCAATCATACGATATGGCAATAACAAAAAAGCTGTGCATCACAGGTCCTCCTATCTCCCCACAGAACAATTCTATCAGCCAGGTGACTGTGAGGAGGCAGGATGACCTGATGTCACTCACATTGTTGCGTCCGCCTTTGAAGGGCCCGAATCTTCTCTCAGCCTTGGAATGGGATGGCTAAATAGATTCTCTGTGTTTACCACTAGCCTCACTCCCAGTGCACATTTCAATTTGTTGAACAATAAAAGGTGAACAGAAGAGTTGGAGCTTCCCAAACAACGGATGCATTTTTTATCAAATGGTCGAATTGAGTTGCAAGTGAAGCAATATTTATTCATAGGGCTTTACTCAGAGAAATCCCACTGGAAAGTGAGTGATACAACAAGTGTAGATGTTTATTGTCCTTATCTTGTGTTAGTTAAGAATATACGTTATTAATAATTTATAAGTCTGATTTCTCAACAACAGTTTTGACTGTTTGTACATGTTACACATAATGTGGCTCTTTACAGCTGAGAAGAATTAAACAACCATAAGCATATAAAAATGTGTTCACCCTGTTACAACGTAAAGAACCAGTGTTAAAGCTCACAAACCCTCCGAGGTGACAGTTTCACATTCATTTCGTATTATTGATATAGCAAATGCTACTTTTTTTGTAATTATTATCAAATTGCTACCGGTACCTTGAATGTTACATATTGTATGAGATATGGGATAAAGACATAACTTTATCAATAAAAGTTCTATAATCTGATTGGATGAGCTGCACTCCTTTAATTAAGATGCAGTGATGTATAGACTTTGTCTTGTATACCCCAGCCACAAATTTTTTTTCCTTAATAGCAACTCATCAAAACAATATTCAGTCAGAGCCCCATAAATAAAGTCATGAAAAGGCAGCCAAGCAAATAAAAAGCACATGGAGAGTTTCAAAACGTAACTTTGATTAATATTTGATTACATAAACCCATGCCACATGAAAGGCAGGAAGAAGAGCCATTCTTGTGAACGACCAGCCAGTCAAACAGCACTTTGTAGTTTCAAGTGCTCCCCTGCACACCCGTTCCATGGTCAGCCCTCTAACCAGCACAGAGATGTGCGACACAGACAGCCTGACAAAATGCCGGCGCTGCCTTGATGGAACGAGACATGCGGTGATATGAATGACTCCATCCAAGGGGTAATTGCTGCCGAGTAGGAGCCTCCTACCTCGTTTCATTTAGTCTATTAGCAATTTATGGCCGGTCTCCCTCAGCTCTCTGCAGGGGGGGTTTGATCTAAACTCTCATAAGCTTTTAGGTAAGGCTGAGACCCAGTAGAGAGCCTTGTAGGGAAGAAAAGGGTCCCATTTACCACTATTTTAATTCTCTTTGGCTTATCATTCATTTGTTGTCACTGACAAAAGGTGAGCATCCCATAAATCTAATTAAAGTTAATAGAATTATAATCCAATTTGCAGAGTCTTTTAATTCATTTTTAAGGAGTTATAAGTTAAGGAATCATTTTGATTTTATTTGGTTTGTGACAACATTTCTACACAAAACAGAGGTGGATGACTCTATAACTAAATGTAATAGACATTAAAGCACATGTAAATATAATACTATTAAAATTGACATGATCTGTATGATGTAAAATTAATTTAAATATGCATGGTAATTAAAATGGAAAAATATTGTTTATTCGAATAGAGCCTCTCATGACACTGCAGCTGCAATACTGTTAATATAAAACAGAGGTTACTGATGTGTAAAGATTTCAGGCCCTCTCGTTGTGGCGTTTCTTGTCTGGCGGTGGAGGTTCGTGGTCGGGGTTCAGGCCGAAGGTGAAGGTGTTTGAACTATCAGGGGCCCTTTTGGGTAATGCCTGTTGTCAGCCCCCCCACTGATGAGGATGCAGATCTGGATGTATTAGGGTGGGGGTGGTGGTGGTGGTGGTGGGGGTTCTGACTGGTCCAACAACATCAACAGCCAGGCTAACTCTGTTTGATGCCCTCCTGCCGTTCTGGCCCGGTGGCCAGCGCACCGAGACTTTGTGTTGTTGTTAGCTGAGACCCTGATTTCTTAGAATCAGCAGCATTTTGGAATTAAAGGTTGTTTGGTTTTAACAATAGTGTAGATTAAATGTTCCAGTTCACAATGTCAGAAAGCTTTTTACATGTGATTGTTGTGGAAATCTTGATTGAGAAACAAACGTTACTGGATAGCATTTGTATACTGACCCTTAATTCCTTTTTGTCAACTATACTGAATCTAAAACGTATAGAAGTTCCTTCCAAGCAGAAGACTTGCTCACAATTTTAGGAATGACAAAATTATTTATGAAGATGAAGATGTGATCCAGAAGTCATATCACATTGAGTGAAACTAGCCCATGCTCCTGTTCCCATCCCTGTTTGTCTCATCCTTCTCTGCAGGACCATGTAACTTGATGAATCTTTGTGGCACCTGCCTCTACAGGGGACCCTGAACCACCAGTCTACAGGGGGGGGTCCAACTGGGAGGGCCTGGGCCTTGCCTGGATGACCTCTGACACACCCAGCTTGTGTTGGGTGGCCTTGAAGAGACAGTGGTGGGGATTTCTCCCCAGCCCAGCAGCAAGTTGTAATTGATGTGGCAGAGATGTCAGCATTAATCTCTCGCTCTCTGACGGCCTCTGCGTAAAGCCCTCACCCACTCGACTCTGAGACCTGCCATAACAACCTCAGCAAACTGCTACCTAGTCAATTAGATCTGCCCTGTTTTGTGTAAATATATCTCCTGTAGACGCCCAACATGTTCAGTTATCTACCTCGGCACATTCCGAGTGATTTCTGAATTCCGCCGCGTGTCACTAACAGCAAATGGAAAGCTAGGCTGATATCTCCTCTGACAGCGGATTGACTGATTGTATGTGGAATAGAGAGGAAGTCGATTTTCATATTTGTATGAAGGATTCCTATCTTTCTCTACATATCTTGAATCCCATGGTGAATATGAATATTGTAATCACAGAACTGAATATTGTAAGCTTCACCTGGAGATACCATTACTAATGTGTTTAAAGTGCAGTGAATGGAGTCCAGTGTGAAATCTATCACGATCGCTGCTCTGCAGTGTCCTCACTCCTCCCTCAACAATGTCACCAACTTTGCTTAGAGGACAAACGATGTCATGGAAAGAGAGCACACAAATATCAAACGCTCACTCAGAAGTGAAGTCACTTTTTAAGACAAGCATGTCATGTTATTTTTTATTCATTTTATTTATTGCAGTTATGCACTACCATTTTTATTTATTTTATTGTTTTACATGTGGCTCTAGTTACACAAAAGGAAAGACAACAATAATAATAATACATTTAAAAATAATTTAAGGTTTCAAATCAAACTTTAAAATATGAAATATTGATTTTATTACCAGTTTGCTCCCAGTGAGCAGAGCTGGACTCCAGACTTGAAATGGCAAAGGCTATTTTGTGGACAGGGATGTGTGATAAGTACAGAGCTGATTGACAGCAGATTATGACTGAAGTGGTAAGAAGGACACATAGGAAACATGAAAAAAAGTACTTAAAGCATGTATACGTTACACACACCAATGTGAATAGCACTATACAGCACAGTGTGTACTAGAGAGAGAGAGGAGATGTGTTTTCTATACATGATCCGCTAAGAATATTCCCATCTCATGGTATTCATTATTTATATAATCACTATGACTAAATATTCGAGCATCAGTTTTGATTCTCTTGCAAGAGGAAGGTCAAGCTGGTGAGAAATAAAAAATGTAAATAAAGTAATTTACCAAGCAGAGTAGTGATCAGGATGCATGTAAATGTGTCAAATAGGCAAGGAAAGGAAGCACAAACAAGCTTAATCTGCTATGACTGTTGAAATTTTCATTATATGCCAGATGAATGAAGAATTATGATGGAATCAACCATGCTGTTTACTCAAACTCTTCTTTTTCTGAGTAACAGTTTCATTTATAGACCTTGTGTCAATGTGCTGCTCTTCCCGCTTTGAGAGGATCAAAAGCAACGCATGCATACTGAAAACGTGTATGTATGTAATAAATACATTTAAAGCTTTGAGGGACAATTAAGTAGCTTAAATTTGCTCTTTTTGAATTATAATCAGCTGCACATGAGATGAGAGGTTCATCACAGTTCATCCATGAGGAAACCCACTGGCAAACATTGACATCTTCTCCCCATGGCCTTGCTCATATTAGACAAACTCTGTCAGAAACGGAGTCTGGCTCACAAAATCCTGTTGAATAACTACACAATATAATGCACAATGAATTTACTATATGAATCAAAAGCAAATTATATTATTTTGGTTATAATGTTTTTTTCCTTTTCAATGTTCAATGGATATCTAAAAAACTTACCAGATCCCACTTCAGTATTTTACACCGAGATTAAGAGAATTTCTCTTTGCTTCAAATTGTGATATTTACTGTTAAACCCCCTAAATTAAAAGAAACAAACAAACAAAAACAAAAAAACTTTTGACAATACAACCTTCTGTCTGTGAAATGTTCCGCCCAATAACCCAAAACGTGCCTACTTAAAGTTTTATGAATTCATGAAATAATTCTAATCCTTCAAGTCTGGGGAAACAAATAACTTGTCTCAGATAGAGAAATACACTCAGTCGCCTTGTTTCCAGCTTTTCCGTATCAGTGTTGATGGAAATCTCTCGAGGTATGAATCAGGAAACGTCATCAAATGTCTGAAAATGTAATAGGTGTAAAATGTCAGGGGAAATAGCCTGGAATTACAGGAAGCAATGCCATTTCCATAAATGTTTAATTGATTGTAATCCTTTGTTGCGAAGACATTTGCACAATGCACGAGGTCAAAAAGAGCAGGATATTGAAATATTGAAGTAAAATAATCATCTTGATTCATCTGTGGCTTAATTGTCAGAAAATGGCTCTTTATTGTTGCCTGATTATCCGGCACACATTTGAAGTGGTGGGAAAAAATGAAAGTTGTAATTGGAAGCTTTCAGCGACAATCATCTGTGCTGATCTACTGCGTGTATATGAAATCATGCAGTTACAAGAAAGCTCCTGAGCAAAAACAGGAATAAGCAGCAGAATACCTGTAACGGCCTTTCTAATAGATTTCATTGTGTTCATTTGGATAATTATTAGTGCGCATGTAGTTGATTAAGTCATATGTCAGACGTGAGTAGCTGCTCCTGAGCTGTCAGGCCGGAGGGAGGCTGTGAGACGGACGTAGCCACCCTGCTGTCCAGCCAGTCAGTTGGCCACCTCCACAAAGACCCCACAACTCACCCCCCAGTAACTCGCCATCTTTGCTTGAGCTGCTCCAATCACTGCAGCCATGGCAACATTTCAGATCTCCTTTATTTACACACCATTGCCCTGGCTTCACGTCAAAGTAGTGGACACGTGATTGTGGCTGACCCCGCGGTGGAGGCTGCCTCCACTGATGCACGCTTACCCTGGTGGGGATCAAGGACAGGGTCCTGCATTAAACAATGCAATTGCAGCAGCAGCAGTTCAATCAACTTTACAAATAAAGAAATACTGTGTTCCATTTCAGGATTTGGTAGGTATAAAAATGTCTGTCTTGCATTTGTGTGCATATTTGGAAGATATCATTTTATTGATTCAGCACATTTTCATTGGATGAGCACCATACATCGCAACTTTACAGTGGTTGCTTACATGTCGACCATTTGTGTCACAGCATAAGACGCTCCCCTCACAAGCAAATGCATTATCAAACCAAAAAGCTGCAGGAGGTGTCATGTAAATATGCAGCCACAGAGTAATAGCCTATAAAGTGATCTTTAAGTGGAGTTTTAAGCACCCCCATAATGGCTTTTGCTGCCTTTTAGCAGACCATGAGACTCATCCAGACTAGTGATTATGAGTCACAGATGAAGAGGTCTTGTGTGTAGGTCAACCTGTAAGCATCACTTTTACCTGTCAATCTTTACTTTCCTTGAAACATAGAGAGGCTTGTTCTTTTTACTGTTAACTGTCTTACAGCGGGCGGTAGGCTATCTGCAACATTATGTCCGCAAAAACACTTCGGCAAAACTTGGGTCTAGCCGTATGGAAATAATGTGGTGAAAAGATAACAAAATTGAGAGACAGAAGGAAAATAGAAGATACATTAAAAAGCCATGTTATTTTGAAGATCCTGACTCAGTGAGATTTACTCTAATGCAGATGGCTCTAGAATTTTGCAGAAAATCCTTTGCTCCACTCTGGCCAGTTTCTCCACGCTTACTTTACACACAGACAGTGATGCATGGTGCTTTTTGAATTTTGCATTATGTGAGAGGTCTGGGGGGCAAGATTCAGGACGTGTTCTTAATTTCACAGGGTTAAGGAACAGCAGATTCAGAGGGAATACAGATCACTTAGCACAAGCCCGCGACCTCCCTGAAGAGGGGAAGCTTTCTCCTGATTTGTTAACCACATCCTTGGGGCCGCCGAACCGTTGAGACAGCCAAGGTGAACGTACAATCCCAGAAGGAGGCTTTGCTGTCATAGATCAGTGAAAAAGTGATTCTGCTTCACCTGTGTGTTTATGTGAACTCACTTGCACATGTTATATTAGTGTATTAACCCTCACAGTTTGTGTTTACGTGTACACGTGTGGAACGTGTTTTGCCTGTGTGAAAAGCCCCTCCAGTCCTGAGGCCCCCCAGTCTTCAGCTGTCACAATCAAAGCAGGTCCGTCTGAACTGAACCACAATGGACGCTCGAGTCAATCCCATCATCATGAGATGTAGAATTAAAATAATTAGATGCAGACCTATTGTGTAAGGCAGAGAAAAAGTTTTTTTTTTTATTGTTTTTAATTCAGAACAATTTATATAAGTGATATTTCTATTCATGCTAAAGCCTTAACATATTTTCAACAGCGTCTGTCAGAAAGAGTCAGAAGAGGTTGGGTACTGCCTAGACAGGTCACCAGTTTATCATAGCGCTGACATGTACATTACATGTAGCGACAAACTCTGATCGCATTCTCAGCTATGGGTAATGAAGAATTGCATCTCTTTTGTGTGTTTTTGATCTATGTGAGGCACCCAGAGAACCCACCCAAAAAACAGGGAGAAAATTGAGACTCCACATAGAAAGGTCTCGGGGATTCAAACACAGAGCCCCGTTGATGTGAGGCGACAGTGTTAGCCACTGCACCACCGTGCCCCTCCCAAACCGTAGACATCAAAAACAAACAAGAGTGAGATGTTCTGCATCAGAATCTGCACATTATTTGCACACACTAAAATGAATTGTACATGTATCAGTGATAATGCAATAATCATGCTTCTCCTAAGCCTTTAATTTGATTAAGTGTGTGAAAATTGAGGGCAGACAGTCTCTTGGAGGATAACATCACAGACAGCATCTCCTAATTAGTGCTGCAAATTTACATATGGATTCTAGTTGAATGTTTAACCAATCTCTAATCCACCAGGCTCTGTGCGCTGTGCAGTTCGAATATCCACGTCTGTCATACAATGCATGATTATTCAAATGTGCTCAGATTTTAATTTTTTTTCTTCTTCTGGATTTGTGAAGTGAAGTCACAAATCCTTGTGAAGTCATACAGGACAAAGCCGTTTTCATCTTTGAAGGGTTTCAGATGGAAATCTACACTGGTTAGATTTGCAGCAGAAAGTCTTTATTCACATTATTATTGTTTTACAAAGTCTCCCTGGTGGAAGTTGCTCATCATCTCTCTTCAGCTGTGCTGACAAATGACAGATTAAAGTTTATTTTAGTACATTTTGAATGTGATGAAGATGCTGAGCATCTCTGTGTAGGTTCTCAGTCAAACAGGTCATGGTAAATCATGAAGAGCAAAAAAGAAGACTCAACTGGTTGTGAAACACATCAATCAATCAATCAATCAATCAATCTCTTTGGACTGTTTTAGCCTTTCTCTTAAAACATACTCATCTTATAAACAGGAATTATGAGGAAATATAATAAGAGAATTCTTAATTTCTGGGAGATGTCCTTTTCCTTTCTTTTCCTTTCCTCTAATCCTCAACACCCCCGTTGTTTGTTTTTCCTGAGCCGCATTTTCTTTCCATTTTTAATAAGCTGAACCAAACCATCCTTTCTCTTTAGATGTGGTTTCACTCTTTCGTCTCAGAATAAATGGCGACTTCAATTCCATGAAATTCTCAAATCACATAGATTTTACTTTTGAATAAAAGCATGAAGAATGTGCCGTATATCGGTGGCATTAATCTCCTAAGTGGACATTTGCATGGGTGCAAGGGGAGGGGTGGAGGTAGAGAACCACTAACCTCCTGGGGTGACAGCAGTGCGGGAGGATGACATGTGACAGCTGTGACAGTACTGAAGGGGGGGTGGGCAGCCAACTTGCTGCACCCACTGATCCAATTACGCCACACGGCCCCCTGTCAGACCCAGCAGCTTGACTCCAGCCACTCTGAGGACAGTATTGATCTCTTGTCAGGGGGACCAGTTGCCCTCCCTTAGAATCAAGCACTGTTGAGCACTGCCAGCGCAGCCTCCATCGGAGCTGCTATTTGCTCTCCTGCCAAACCGCCTCTTAAATGACTGGTAAAATCGGGTTATGACATTCAGGTAAGGAGAAAGAGGAGGTCAATGGGCCTATGTGCTAAATACTCCCTGAGCTAGTGTAATATCCTGGGAGTGATGGTGGCAATCCATCTGTCCAACAAAGCGCTCAGTGCTAAACTTACAGTGCTTCACTAATGGTCTGAGAGGAGGGTGCCTCTCTTGGCTTGTATGAAAGCGTTTGATTTGAGATGATGAAAAGGCCATTGCAATTAGCAGGCCCTGGTTTGTTTTGCTGGAGCTGGGATGGTTGAGACAGTGGCAGCTGCCAATAACTTCAGCTAACGGCGAACAGACAATTAGACCGGGACCTGTTACCACTGCTCGTCCCACATCTGCAGACCTTTGCAACGGCCCTCACTCTGAGCATCTGCAGGTCAATAGGCAATGATGTTGTGTGGAGAACGAACTTAGATCAGACGTTACTCAAACGGAACGCACACAGCACTTAGTCTTGGAACAAAGGCCAAGTGCAGGGAAAGAAAGGATGAGATGACCTCAGGAGGTTTTCATGTTCTCATTAAATATGTAGAGAGACCATCGCAGCTTAAAAATGAATGTTTATTTAGTAATCAATAAGCTGGTACTGTCTTCAATACATCAGAGAAATACGCCCTTTACAGAAACTCACTGCTTAGCTTAAATTGCAAAAAGCTACAGGGGGTCGTCGACTTACGACCTATGCGACTCCTGACAGTTCGACTTTACGGCCGCACTCGTCTGTTGTTTTGTTGTCTGTTTACGGGGTGTTTTTACGACAAGCAAATCGAGTGTACGACAATACGAAAGAGGAATTTGTCTCCTTCTACTGCTTATTTACATAATCATGACGCAGCAAAATATATTTACGGTAACACAATTTTCCCTTTTATTTTGGGCTATTGTTAAAAAAAACGACTAATATCTCTGACAAACCATTCATTCTCATTCTGTCTCTTATTCATTTTCAAGACAGAACTTGTGTTTTAGAACAACATGTGCTAAACATCTTTAAACTACAGCCCTAATTTCTAAATCCATTTCTAAAATAAACACGATGATACCAGAACTCGGTTACAAGACATGTTTACAAAATGCTGGGTTTTAGAGCTTTTTGCTGTAGCGTTCTATCGTTGGTAATGCTATCCATGATATAACGCGTTATTGACACAGCGCATTGAAGTACAGAAGACATTCAGTATATGGCAAATCACTGTGATCAAGTGATGCTGTGTGTTTATAGCACCATGAAATTGGGCACAATCTGGAAAGAAGCTCATACTCACTTTCATGGTACATGTGATGTGTATCCAATGCAGAGTGTGAACATTACCCTGATCACTCATGCATTCAGTGACACCAGAGAGGCTTGGTCAGAGGTTATGGAGAGTTAGGGCTTCGGCTGTTACAATATCTATATCCATCCGTCTGTCTGTCTGTCCATCCATAGGTTTCTACTGTGAGCACAACACAAACTGATATGCTTACATTGTTAAAAACTCAATAAACAGTTTATTTTGAGGCTTTTTGATGGAGCGTAGGAAAAATTAGTCGTTCTTCTACACAGCAGGCTCGTCATTGAAGACTTTTCAATTTCAGTATCCAATTTCCACGTTTTTCTCTAATGCAATGCTTGTGAAGTGAGCAAAAATAGGTTGTGTCTGCACCAGTGAGTTGTGATAGGCTGTTGTGTTACTGCCAGATGAATGTTGCTTTTCTGAGAAAAAGTAATCATTCATGTAATTAATCTAAAAGAAACTTGTGAGGAGAGTAACCCAGATCTATCGTAGAATCACCAAGTTGCTCCTCCTGTTTGATGTAATAGGCTCTAGGACAGAGAGGGATGTTGGTGCAACGCTTCTTTCATAAATCAAGAGCAGTGTGTCAAGGAAATATAATATACAGGCTTGTCAGGCAACATTTCCATTAATATTGCGTTATGCAATATATTTTTTAATCAGACAGGAGGCATCACAAAGTGGTAACTATCTCACGTCCATCGGTCCACATATGGTAAATGCAATGCACCAAACTGTCAGCATACTATCAGTACATTACAGAGTTAGATGCAGATTCATGGACTAATCTAGGACGTCCTTACCTCCCCAAATACAAAAATATTACATTGTTTTGCTTCTATATTTTAATTACAAAAATAATATAGATCAAATGTATGTATGTATGTATGTATGTATGTTTATATGTATGTATGTATGTATGTATGTATTTATGTTTGTGTGTCTGGCTGCTATTTCTAAAGCCTGCTCTATTTTATTTTTAATTAAAATTAAATCTGTTCCTCACATATAACAAACACATCACTATCAGACACACAGAGTTTACTCTCTGGGACAGATTATTTCAGCAGGGACCAAATTGGGACACTGCTTCCCTTTTGGAAAGTGCAATTACCAGTGCTTTTAGACATCCGAGTGACATGTCAACTGTGAACCAACGCACCACTAACACTTCTAAACCAAAGATATTTGTCACACCTACTGTAATGCACCATCAAGTCGCTGAAGCATTGGGTCCTCCAGAGGGGCCCAGGAGGGGAATCAAGGAATCTGTCGAATTAATACACACAGTGGAGATTCCTCCTGTCATCTCAGCTCTCTTTTACCACTGGCTTTTTACAGCCATTTAAAGGCAGCAATGTGAGCAGGACAGACAAGCTTGACAGCGACTCTAAAAAGAGCATCTGTCTCTTTAACACTTAAATAAGCTATGATACACATGAACTTAATCTTAATTAATGAATTGATTTATTATGTCAGTGACAAAACCAAATTGTTTAAAAGATGCCACAAGCAATCTGTATATTTCTTCCTAAAAGGAATATGCCAGGCTTTATATCATGCTGTATAATCCTTTGATTAATTAGACATGTGCTAGAAAATTTGAAGCATCATTATAAGTGTTTATCTACAGTGGAATTATTTTAATTAGTCAGAAACAGTATAATAAAAAGAGTATGTTAAATAACTGTGTATGATCTCTAGCATGTGACTTGATCACTCCATTCCTTGAAGCAGTAGAGAACACAATTGCCAGCAGATAATAACTTCATATGCAAGAGGGTTTATCAAATAAATAAGTTGATGATGACTGCACTTGTCCACAGAACGTAATTTTTACATCCCTCCAAAAAAAGTTATTTAATTGTGCCTCTTCCGAAACTAATTCAACTTGCTGTTCACTTAGGCTTGCATGCTGAATTTTATATAATAAGGCCATCCCGAAATGATGTACTAAAAAATAGTAAAATAATTTATC
The DNA here is from genome assembly GCF_040956055.1 of Brachionichthys hirsutus. Lineage (NCBI taxonomy): Eukaryota > Metazoa > Chordata > Actinopteri > Lophiiformes > Brachionichthyidae > Brachionichthys > Brachionichthys hirsutus. The sequence goes on along the minus strand of NW_027180327.1, from coordinate 581,859 downwards.
CCAGATAAGGAAAGAGATCTACATTTATTCCATCTTCTCTGCCTGCTGTAAACTACCTTACAATTGTTCATTAATGAATCCCAGTAAATTCTTTAAAATGGTAATTTGTCATCCTGTCACTTCATTTGTGACCTAAAATTCCTCACTAGAGGCATCATCAAATAAATTAATCACTACCCAGGATCCATCTCTCCCTTGTGCGCGCTATTATACCCGGCTCTCTTGTGTTTCTCTTCATTTACATATATTTAATGGCCCAGTTGTGGCTGGTTGTGCCATGCGACTTGCACAGCTCGTGTCAGTTGAAATATTCCAACTGCCACAGTCTTTAACATTGCAAAGCATGTCTTGTTCATTTTCCTTGAATGCTCTAAACTCAAGAGAATTAGAGACATTTTATGGAACTGTAAAATCAAAAGTGCACATTTTGCAGGTTTCTGGTTAGGGAATTATGCTAATAAGATGGGACACCCTTTTGGGAAGCACAGAGACATTTTTCTGATCCAAACAGAATAAATAACATTTAAAAATGTAAAAAAAAAATCACAATATATAAGCTTTGTAATGTGAATATCAATCAATGGTTTTCAATACAGGACAGAACCTGAAAAAACAAAAGAGCAAAAACATTCACAAAAAGATGACACCAAGATTAAATGTATTTTTGTTCCTAAATAAGGTCAGCACGGTGCTGTAGTGGTTAGCGCTGTCGCCTCATAGCATGAAGGTACCGGGTTCTCCCTGTGTGGGTTTTCTACGGTTTCCTCCCACCTCCAAATTAGTTGAATTTATTACCCCAAACTGTCGGTAGTGTATGAATGTGTGTGTGAGTGGTTGTCTGTGTCTGTGTGGCCCTGCGATGCGCTGGCGATGCATTTGGGGTGTACCCCGCCTCTCGCCCGTGGCAAGCTGGGATAGGCTCCAGCAACTCCCGATTATCGTCTCATCGACAAGAAAATGATGGATTGTTCCTAAATATGACACACACTATAGACCAAGAAAACATTAGCAACTCTTTGTTTAGCATTAGAATTTGATTTTCTGTTCTGCTTATATAAAAGAAGCCAAAAATCAAAATCCTTAAAGTTTCAATGTCCACTCAAAATCCTCATCTGCAATAATTTCATAATATTTCTAAAATATTATTCTGTAATCTTTTTCAATCTAGTCACACTTAAGATGTTGTTGTGTCATGAATCATGCAATAAAAAAACTATTCTACATACAGTATAACTCTTTTGTTTTAATACACTGTCAAGTTCTTTCAAAATGTTCTTCTAAATTTTGGTAGGAATTCATGCAAATTAATTATGTTGTTTTTCAATTTTTAACAGATAAAAAAACACAGCCCAATTATTTTTTATGAGCTGTGAGCATGTCATGTTTGAACTTCCATCCTTATTAAGGGTCTCTAACACTGGATGAGATGTGAATGTGCCAGCAGCATTACCAGAGAAAACAACAACCCCATGTTGTCAAAGAAACCCCTCTCACCAGCCACCCTGCTAGAACCTCACAGCCAATTTCTAAATAAATTAGCATAATTAAGAATTAATATGCATTAATTGCTGAGCTCAATGCTAACTGAAGCCAAATGTGTCACTTGCTGCAGAGGAACTGCTAAATACTTTGTCACCTCCTGCTTAAGGGAGAGGAAAAACTCCATGTACACAGAGAAAGGAGCATTTGTACACTGAACACCAGGCACCATCCGTTAAATAGGCATAAACCAGTTGTATGGCTGACATGTATACTTGTAAGTCAAAGGAGAGCCATGTGTTGATCAAAGAAGTTTGTGTTGTTGGAAAGATGAAATTACACCAACAGATATTGAGGCCGGGAGATAAAAGTGCAGATTGTTCTAACCAGGCCTCAACCTGGTAATAATGCCTGGCATTTAGCAAGAGCAGAATGAGCAGTGGATCACACCATACGGAGCCACCTTGACTGGAGGAGATGTCCTTTTTGCTTTTAATTTGCGGTCTGTGAGATGAAAGTTTGATCAAAGGAGATCAAACAGAGGAAAAGCCTGATGTAGCAAACCCTGGTCCTGCCTGCTGCTGAGTACTGTGCCCCAGTCTGGAGCCGTAGCCCTCATGTCCAGAAGCTGGATGCTGCACTCAACAGCGCACTACGGACTGTCTCCGGATGCCTACGTGCCACTCCAACCAACCAACTGCCAGTCTTTGCTGGAATCGCCCCAGCAGAGATCAGGTGAGAGGCATCCATACTAGCTCTCGCTCTGAAGGCACATCTGAGCGAATCCCCACCACCAGAGCTGAAGGTCTAAGAACATAAGACAGCAGCAGCAGGGCTTAGAAAAACCCTAACAAAAGATAATTGAGTATATTAGTGCAAGTATCAAACAGGGGTGTAGAGATGAGGGAGAGTTGCTTAGCTCTATGTGCATTCCAACAGTAAGGGCTGTTTCATCCTTCATTTGGCACCAAATAGAACCCAACACATTACTTCACTGAGAGGGAGAGAAAACTTCTGATCATTCCGAAACTGCTGAAATTAAAAGATTTACATTTATTTTACAAATAAGGACATTCTCACTGCCTCCCATTGAAATCTATCATAACCCTTTGACTCTTCTATGATATTATATTGTAAATTTCAGGGGGGGAAATGGATTTGTTTATTTTTCGGCCTATAAGGCGCAATATCAATGAGCGGGTCTATCTTTATATATAAGGTGCACCAGGTTTTAAGGCGCATTAAGCGAAACAAAACACTCAGAGAATTGAAATCTCATTCAGATTATTCAGAAGCTACTATAATCAACTCACCCAGGGTTGCCTCCCTGTCTTAGTGAACGTGTGTTCACCTTCTGTCATCCAATGCTCCCACGCAGCTCGCCATTTGACTTTGAATGGTTGGAGTTGGAGTTCTTTGGTAAAAGTACAGTAATCCAAAATGTCTTCTTTTGTCTGATGAATGGAAACGTTTTTAAACAACTGCTCACTTTTGTCACCTAATTGAACGTGTGACAACTTTGATCAGAAGTTAAACAGCAGTCATATGCAGGAAAACGGGCAAAACCACTGTAAGCAATATCAATAATGTGGTTGTGGAAGCCCTAACCCTAACTATTCTGAAACATGAGCCTAAAATAGGAATTTCACTCTCATCTCATGAGTATAGCATTAGTGACGTTGCTCATCATGAACACTGAAACCGAACATTGAGAGCTAATGCTATTTTTAATGCCTGTATGATGACCTCCTCTTTGGTGATGCGATAACCCTGTATCCTTATCAAAAAATAAACTTGTGCTCTCTGATTGTGTCTCATGACAATTTCACGCTGCTGGATTATTATTTTTTCTCTCAAATGGGCTGCTTTAAAAGGAGCAGAGCATCAAATTTACAAAGAGCTGACAGGTTTTCCACATTAATCTAGATTTAATATTTCTTTCAAAATGCGTTTTCTCTTAATTAAAAGCAAACCATGTATTGTATGGTACATTATCCCTCTAACGGCCCCATGTGGAGATTATGAAGTGGAAAACAAATGGTGTAGACTCTAGCATTTGGGTTTTGCCTCAGTCATTTACATATCTGGGAGGGGATGGCGATGCACGTGCAAATGAGCAGAACTCTATGTGTGCCATGCTTCCCCGACGCCAACTCAGCCGCTCCCTCCCCTCCTTGGTTTACGGAGGAAGTCAAAGAAGAAGTGTTGCCTCTCTCCCCTCAGCTAGATAAGGTAATGAGATTCTGTGCACCCTCTATTACGAGGAGGATGAGAAATCTCATTATTAACGAGAGGCATGTGGCAGTAAGAAAAATCTGTTTGTTTTTTCTTATTGTATCACCCCAAGAAACAAAGATGACCCCCATGTTCCATTCATTAAATCTTGCCTCGTCTAATTTATCAAGGTAAACTATCACAGTTTCTGCTGAGCTATTCAGAAATGAGCAAACTTGTTAGGTGCACCTCAAACGGACACATCACATGATTTGAATATCACTTCTATATACTGAGTGGGGCCTAATTCATGTTTCCCACTGAACAGGAAATGCTTTATGGACATTAGCATGACTGCATAGATATTTTTTTATACAAGAAAGTTCCGGACAACGAGGATGGATTATCACCTCCGCAACACTAAAAGCGTAATTATTTTAAGGTCCCAGAGTTGCTACAGGTGTTGTTTTTATGCAACAAATTCAATTTGCACTGCATATGCTGAGCCCCTAGTAATTTGTATTATTATAATACAAAGACGCCAGTACATATGGCTTGATCAATCAGTCAGATAACATTATCATGTTTAAGTTTTTAATAGATTTTATTCTGTATGAATATGAATAAGGTAAATTCATATATTCAACACCAATTTTATTTTCATTAGTTAGGCAAGAAGACTTTTATTCTATAGTTTTTTTCATAACATTTCAAACCAGTTCATTTTAATCGCATTTTAAGAATGTGTGGAGCCAAAAGAAAATGGAAAGAGAATTCCTTTCTGTTCAGATTATGGACTTTTTGGAAGCTATTTTGACATATTCCATTTGAATGGGTTTGCAAGACGTCCCAAACATCAGCAAGCTGATTCACCGCTCTATGCCCAACCAGTCACGACTCATGGCCGTCCCTTTTCACAAAGGTCACAAGAGCTTGTGTCAGCCAACACTCCTCTAAAAGGCACTGGACAAGTAGCAAAATAAACAACAACAAGCGATACACACATCTATTTGTTGAAAAAACAGATTTCAAACTCATGAAACAGTCAACACTTAAATAGGTTTTACCATCGTATTCCTTCTATACTTCTTCCTTATTGTTGTATGATGATATTTGACATTTTTCTAAGATTCTAAGTGATCAGAATAATTGCTTTTAGTAGTAGTATATATACAAGCAAATATTCTGATAGTAAGCATTGTCTAATAGGCGTACTTTAATCCATTGTAGCTGCTTTGACACATGATCTCTGCAGGCGCCAGAGAGAAATTGGTATTTATGGCTGAACTCGTAATCACAGCAGCGTCCTATCTCTGCAGGTGTTTGGCCTCTCACTGAGGCCGTGATGTGCTCAGCAGGGTCACAAAGCTGCACTCACAGCTTAAATGACCCAGCTTAGCTAGCATGACTGCAGCGATGCTCACATGACAATGCCCCTGTGTCATTAGTATGCACGATGAAATGCTCGCCGCTAAGGCGATCGGAATCATGCACAGGAAAGGTGTAATCATGGATTCTGCATGGTGAACATTTAAGTCAACTGACATCTGATTGTGATCAAGTTTCACCCCCTTTTTTCCCATTTAATGTTCTTTAAGATTAAGACTTTCTCCTCAAAGATGCAAATTAATCTTTATAACTGAACATTTCTACATGGGGAGCTCAGTGGGGTGACACTGTACCCCACAGAGTCAATTTTAATCCCTATGGGCAATTATACTTTCAAATTATATAGTGAAGTTAAATCTTGTTAACACTTAAATAATTTAAAAACCACATTTAAGGAATAAAGGTTTTCTGGTCCTCAAAAATTGGTCTAAAAGCAAAAAGTAGCCTTTGAAATAAGGATATTGGGTTCTATGTTGTGTGCTGCATATGTGTGTGTGTTGTGGTAGTCAGTGGTAGTCACACCTGATCTCACCATATTTCTTTTTTCTCACCTGGACATATTGTTAGTGTCGTTGCCATACCGTTGATAATGCATTTTTTTACCTCCGCAAAGGAGGTCTGTTTGTTTGTTAGTCTGTTTGTTTGTTTGTTTACAAAATTATGGAAAAACTGCTAGATGGATCTTGATGAAAAAAAAGAAATCTGAAGATGGGTCTTGGTCTAACTTAGATTTCATAAAATTTTGAGAGCGATCCGGACACCCTTCTGGATACTTAAGAAAAAAACAAATCTGAATTTTCCTATTTATTTATAATGAAGGCTTTTTCAAAAAATCATATCTTGTAAAATATGCATTTAATTCACTCACCAAAAAGCACAGTCATAAAGCGGTTCGATATTCACTATCATGCAAAATGTCTTGTAGATCTGATTTAGAATGAGGTCACAATTGGGTTTTTTAATGGTAACATCGAAAACTCCATTTACAGATTGAAAAATCAGATAAAAATACACATCAACTCTGATTCACTTTTCCTTTTCATGGTTGGTGTATAAAGATACCAAGAACAACTTAGAACCTTTTGATGATGATCCAGATCACCATGTGGATGGTGTAAATCTAATTACGAGGGGAATGAGCTGCTTGACGGAGGTCTTTCTGACGGAGTGCTTTTCTCATGTATGTATTTTTCGAAATGGTTGTGGAAATTCCAAAGGACAATTGAAATTATGTGTTTGTTGTTACAGTTGTTGAGAACATTGCTAAAGAGTGCAGAGTGTTAAAACAACAACACTCTACTTGATCCCTTACTCCATCTTTTAGTATGTGATCTCATATGGGAGAGTTACTGTGGTTAATTAGGTAATTACAATTAGGAAAATTGTTATATCAAAGGGAAACGGCATCAGCAAACATTTCACTTAGATACAAAGTCTATGAAATGTAAACATTTATGTTTCATTAATAATTAATTGATTCAGAGAATGTCATTTAGTCTTACATTTTGACTTTGCTGCCAGGCTCAGTAGTTGTAATGCAATGAGTTAATTAATGGTATCTGTGCTCTATTGTTTCTTTTTTTATACATAATGAATGCATTACTGTACTGACACTGAGTCCATTTTGACAAATAGGTGCGGGATGGAAAAAATAAAAACATGCATTGGTGGCTGCCATGGGGTTAGATTTTGAATTAATTGAGGAAAATGAATTCAGTGGTAAGAGGCCCTGACAGCAGACTGTGGGCAATTGTGATGGCAATGATTGATGGCTGATGCAGACACAGGCTTAAAACAAATAATGTTTATTTTTCCCCGGGTGCATTTTGAATCATACTTGTGCGTTCGTTAAGAATAAATACATCATTTTGAGAATAAATGAAGGGTTTAAATTTGCTCTGTGAGTTCTGCCGTACACATGAAATACTGTTGATCCTGAGCGAGTAGCGCTTGAGAACTTTAATGGAGGTGGACCGAACACCTCCATGTCTGACCCATGTGAGAGCGCTAAACCCTATCACTGCTCTCATCACGCTCTTGTAGGCAGCACCTTCTGACAGCGGCGTGTGGCTGATCGGATAGCCGTGTGGAGTCATTGCTACATGTGTCACAACCACCATCCATGAACATGTCAGAGTCGTGCTGGGCGCCAGAGCCGGGCTCAGGGCTCAGTGGACCTGGCTGGTTTCACAGCTGACATTTCCCCAGCATGACCGGGTTAGCTGAGCTTCAACTGCAAACCCTTCTAATGTGCTGGACCCTGCAGAACAGTGGCAGCTGGAACGCAGGGGCGCAGGTGCTGCCAGTCCCTGTTAGCTTTACAGTACCTCCTAATGAGTCACAAACAATCCCAGCGTGAGTCTGCTCTGATATTTCCTTATTAAAAGTCTGATGAATAAACAAGTCTTTTGTGTGTATGGCCATGGAGGTGATAGTGGAATAACCTTCTATTTTCTTAACTGTCTTTCATCATTTTTATCAAGCAGTGATGAAAGTTCAGGGCATCATCAGCAATGACAAATATATCATTTTTAATTAGCTTGAAGACAAAGAACTGTCCAATAAAAAAAAAAAACCTGATTAAATGCTCCTTCTCCATCTGTGATTATGAGTATTTCATGGGGGAAGATGCTTGTTTCAAAACTTACACACTAATTTGTTGTTCTTATTTTTTTTGTCGCGTTAAACAGCAGTCTATAAAATGTGGTTGTTAAAGCAGATTGATTTATTGGTTCTTCGGGCTGGACACGATTATCTTCCGACTCTAGGGACAGCTCTGCTTCCGAACCAGGACTGGGTCCTGCCACACACTCATGACAGCTAAATTGTTCCACTCCAGAGGTTGTCCTCTTGTCCCCCATACCTAAGCCACTTGTTACTACAGAGATATGCTATAATTATACCCAGAGGAACTTGTAAGCCTATATTGTGGATCTGATTCTCTTCAAGAACGTGGTCCTCTGTGGCACCTAAAACTGGATGGAGGAGGAGGGTAGGCTCTGCATTCCCTCTTTGTTAGAGACAATATTGGACCATGGTATCATAAAGTAGAGCACCACTTAGAATGACTTATATCCTCTAGAGCTTTGCTTTCCTCTCATGGTAAATCTACTGCACTTGCTGATTTAATTGTAATAATGTCAACAAGTGACATATTCCACGTGCGTGATAAATGGTTTGTGTTGTGAAGAAAAAAATATTGTTATATATATATATATATATATACATTTCTTAATCCTCATCTCTAAATCACAATATTTTATGGTGCTCCTGTGGGAAAAAAAACACCTCTTGGAGTGATGGATAAAATTTTGCACAACATACCTGATATTTTTTTGGCACAGGTGAAAATACCGGCGAAAGAAGACAAGGAAAATCTCTATAAATGGCTCCTTCATCGTTGGTGTTTTGTGTGTGTGTGTGTGTGTGTGTGTGACCATTAGTGTACTGAATTGCAGTACATTCTATGGTCTGTCAGCTCTTACTAATAACTCTGTTTCCTACTTTAGTGAAAATCACCTGTACTGACATGACTTTGAGTTCCCACTACTGATATTACATTTTCTTACAGGTGAATTTGTTGCAGAATATTTTTAGATACCGCTTTTGACATGGTGTAATTGGTGTGTGTATTGGCAATAGAATAATTACTTAGCAATTAGCATAATGACAATTATATAATTGATAATTGCAAAAGCAATCAAGTAATCATTAAGTGGAGATTGAACAATGTTAAGTAACTGATCTACAGGGACGGTTAGTAGGACAACAACTGTCTGCAGAGGTTCCCATTCACGCTTCACCGAAAGACCTTCGTGTGCGGCAGAGTTTTCGTGATAAACAGTTCTGGACTGCGTCTCCGTGTTTGACACTTAGTCTCCGTGTTTGACACTTAGAAATTATGACTTCCTCCCACATTGTTACTTAGCGTTTCCCTTGTATAAACACCTGCCTACTGTTCCAAGAACCAATGAATGTGTGCCTATATAAGCGAGATGTGCTCACTGCCCTTGGCTTCAGTCGGACAACCGGTGTTCTGCTTGTATGACTGAAGCCCCAAGGCCTTGGTAAAATAATTAAAGACCAATCTTACATAATCATGTGTCTTTATTATACAATTATTCAAAGTAACAGAAAACTGCCAACACAACTTGGTGTCAGAAGTGGGATGCCCTGGCTGGCCGCCGGAGTCTGGGTGAACAGTGAAGGCCACCAGATCTGTAGCAGATCTGCCTCTGAGTCCGATCAGTGTTACGGGGAGAGGACTGTTCACGCTGACTTCTGGTCGCCACCACGGGTCTAAATAAAAGAAAAAGGAAGCCCCCAACGATTTACTGGTAAGAAAAATTTAATGTTTACACTTGTTAACTGCTTTCCATTTTTCCTCAGAATAATTGGTAGGGAATTGATGTCCAGACGAGACGCCGGTGTTTCAGGACTCCAAGTGATAAGTCCCCCGGGGCCTCTGAGTGAGAAAGGGGAAACGTCAGCAAGCTCGCTACGCACACAAAGTGGTAGCTGGAGATAGAGGCACTGCTCGCCCGAGGTATTCTGATTAGGTACTGAGTATCTGGCCGAGGCACTGCGCTCGTTGCTGACGGCCACTAGAGACGTCTAGTTGGTTATTTGTGTATTGCTCGCCCGAGATATTCTGATTAGGTATTGAACATCTGGCCGAGGCAACCCGCCGGAGACGGGATCTTCAGGCGGCAGACAAATGAAGGATTCTGATGATCAGGTGGTCTGGACATCACCAATAATGTCGACATGCAAAGGAAATACGGTAAGGAAAGTGCTAACTGTTTCCCACATTTTGTATCTCGGTATGGCTTCCCGAACACTGGGAGCCTGAGTAGTCGCCAGCTGGCCGTTTTAAGAAGTAAGGTTGACCTGGAGAAAACTGTACTACTCCAGAAGAATTCGGTAAAGACAGCTGAATTAGCTGCATGGGAGGAACGTAATAAATGCCTTAAGATGTGGGAGACAGAGAGCCGCCTCCGTACTGAAAAAGGGAAACCAAAGGAAACATGGAAAGCAGAAATAACAGTGAATGATCAGGTAGCCAGCATTACCGAGGTAACCCCTAATCAAATCAATTTCGATTTTAAACCTGCAGTCTCCGTTCCCCCACCTTGTTCTAATAACAATCCCTTTCTTCCTCTCCTCTCTTCTCATCTCTATCTGAGTTTGGCACTCGCGGGTCTTTCTGGACCGGCACCGATGGAGGACTGGGCCCCACCTCCGCGCCGCCAAAGGCCGACAGCACCTCCGTCCACGGCTGCTCCACCGCCCCGTCTGCATCCTCCACCTGGCCTGCAACCCCCCCCCCCCTTCATGCCTACGTTCACACCAGTCTCATCGGGAGATGGGCTAATAATAGACTGACTGCTTGCGTGTGTGCGTCACGCCAAACATGCTGAAGCACAAGAAACTGAAGAAAAAAAGAAAAAAAAAGACAGGGGGGAGCTGCATCTGCTTTGACCACACTGGATGTCCTGCAGTCGTCCAACGCTGCACTGACCACCATGCTCCAGACCAACATGCCTCCTTCAAGGGGACGCGGACCCCGGAGGGGCCCTCCTTTCAGTGATAACAGAAAGAGGGACTTCACCCCTTTTCCCCCTCCGGCCCATGGCTCTGATGTCTGCTTCCTCTGTGGAAACTTGGACACTGGGCTGCTGACTGTCCCCAACGACGGTGGAACGAAAGGCGGAATGGTCGCCAATGGTTCCGAGGTGATGGTTTAGGCCGTGGTGGAGGTGGAGGTGGCCAGGGCTCCTTCGCTGCTGGCTCCGACTGACTGACCGTCGAACAGCCCTCGGACAGTGAGATGCACACACACACACGTTAGCATCGCCGGTTAAACCACAGGCACCTGCGAATGCTACTGGTGATGTTTATAGCCCGTATGCCTTTTTAAGACATGCAGCTTATCAAACTTTGCCCTCAATTAATTACTTTTCTTGTTAATGACGTCGCTGTTCCCTTCCTTGTCGATTCTGGTGCCACGCCTCAAGAGGAGAGATAGTGGCACAAATATCTATGTGCCTTTAATCATAATAATAATAATAATAATAATAATACTAATACTAATAATTAATAAAAAAAAAAAAAGAATGTGTATTCTGTTGGAAGCCATTACTCCTGTGATTGTTATTCTCTTACTGTTTGCTTCCTGCGCTTTACCATGTCTCAGGTCTATGTTACAAAAGATGATAGCATGCTAGGCTCAGAGGTTCGAGTCGGTTGATGTAATATGATATGATATTAGGTGATAAACGTTAAAAAATGTCTGAAAAGTGGGAAGCAGAAAGTTGATTCAGAAATATTAAGTCAATATGCAGGAACTAATTGTTTTCCTTTGCTCCACAAACTGCTCCACTGTGCTGGAGTTTGGCCCCCGCGGGTCACTCTGTTCCAGCCACTGGGGGTTGGGTGCCTCCTCCCACCGCCCACGACCAGAAGACATCAATCACCATCACCATCAGACCAGAGGTCCCCGTCCACCTCAGGGTGCACTCCACTGAGGGTCCAATGCCCCCCCCCCCACCAGCCCACACTGCTTACTCGAGCATGATATGTGGGGCTAACGACAGACTGACCGATTGAATGCGTCACGTCAAACAAGAAGAAGAAGAAAGAGATGAAGAAAAAGACTTTCCTCCAAAGAGCATGCAACGCTCGATGTCTCAAGGCAGCGTGCCTCCCGTGAGAGGACGTCCCGTGGGAGACATCTTCAGGAACAAAGAAGAGAACGTGCTCTGATCCGTTGGAGGAGCGAAGACCCAGACATATGCTTCAATTGTGGTCAGAGGGGACGCTGGATGAGGGAGTGACCGGAACCACTGAGGGACCGACGGAAGATACGGGGTGATCAACAGCGGTGTCGTGGATGAGGGGGCGGGGGTCCCTCCTTCTCTGTGGCTGGCTCGGATTGACTGACTGACGGATCGCCCTCCGGTTCACGTGAGATGCAAACACAAACACACACACAGCTCAACTGATGTTTAAACTTAATGATGCAAAGAGAGATGAGCTCAAACAGCAGCAATACACGTTAAAACACAAAGCTTATGAACAGCATCCTGTTGTTCTGTTATTGATGAATGCGATTCATGTTTTATGTTTAGTTGATTCTGATGCTGTGACACACAAACCTCTATCTAAGCTGTGATAAATGTTTTAGACTTAGAGTATCACAGAGTTTTTACGTATTCTTTATGTTCTGATTATTTTCGTTTGGTCATGATCTCATGACGCCTTCTTTGAAACAACTTTTTGTGATTCTAATGGCTTCGCCGCCATGACGCGCATGCGCCCCGACTGTCCTGACCACAGCTCTGATGCTGTGCCTTCTGACCTTTCTGACCCTTCCTGTTTGTTGACTGATGTCTCTCTGATGGTTGCACGTTCTTTGTTTGTATACAACTGGTCTTTGAATGACCCTGATGATCGGATCTTGTTGAACTCTGTCATGCCCTTTATTGGCACGTCTCATTGTGTCATGTCCGCCTCTGCCCTACATTGCACCACACACGTGACTCGTGGTCCGGACCTAGACTTTGAAACTTTTTTTTTATGTTTCTGTCATTTCTGACATGCTTTCTGTGACTGATGTGTTCTTTAATTCTATGTTCACCGCGGTTGTGGTGAATCTCAATCCTGTTCAGCTACAATTTTTTTGGTGTCGCCTTTTCTTCTCCTCACATCTCGGTGTCAGGACATGGGGGCCTTTGCTGGAAGGACTTGGACCTCTTTGTGAACACTGCTGTGGCGGCCGCTGACTGGTCGGCCCCTGATGCCAGTGGTGTCCGTTTCTCCGCCTCCTGCCGAACGTTCGGGTTCCCTTTGTCTGTCTGTGTCTCTTCTCTGAGGACGCGCCCTCCACAGCTGTTTCTCCTTCTCCTGTGCTCCTCTGCCCTGCTGTGGATCCTCGGAGTGTGTCTCCCCTCCTCTCTCGGGTTCCCCCCTCACTCTGGGCTGCCCATAAACATGATATCGGCCTGATAAGGAACTGTCAGCCTGTCTCCCTCATCCCTAAATCTTCTTTCCACACCGGGCGCTGCCTGCGAGGGCCTCCCTTGTTACTGCAGTTTGGCTCGGCCCTGATGAGATGCCGTGCCTCCCTCGGAACCTGTTTTTGCCCTGTGCTAAATTGACCCATGGGTTTGACCATGTGTCAAAGGGGAGGATGTGTTGCTTTCGAATTTGTTTGAAGCACAAAGAAACACAAAGTGCTTCAGCGATGGAGAAAATGATTCTATCTGACAATGGTTCAACAATGACTAACAAAATGCTTTCAGAACTCAGTGACAGACTCAAGTTGGACCTGAAGACACACTGCAGTTACCAGACGCACTCTGGTGGCGCTGTAGAACGAAACAACGCCACACTGAACGAAGTTATGTTGGAATTATCCTGGATTAAACGTTTACCTTTGGTACTGACGCAATTACGGATGAGAACTAAACCACAGCATAATCCGTTGTCGCCAATTGAGGTGTTGGTTGGACGACCTCCAGACACTGGACTGGTTCCTATTGCCAAGCACACTGTGTGCTGATGCACTGACCCAATACTGCATGAATCTGATGCAGGTACTGAGAGACCAAAGAGAGAGGACGTGTCGTCTTGCCAGCAGCAGCAGCAGATGCTCCTGCCTGAACATCGGATTCAGAGACTTCGTGCGGGTAAAGAACACCCGACGAAAGTCCTGGACACACCAACAGTGGCGGAATCCCTTCTAAGTTCAGCTGACGACCCACACGGCTGAAAAGTGACCCATCAACACACACTCCTGACCGAAGAAGCTGTGCCAGAAATAAAGAGTGATTGGTGAATAAAAACGCATCACTCCACCGACCCCTCATCACACGCCCCTGATGGAAGAAAAGAGTGATTGGTGAATAAAAACGCATCACTCCACCGACCCCTGTGCACACCATCCTTCCTGATGCCGCTGCTTTTCGACCTCCTGCCCCTGCTTATCGCTCTCACCAACTTCGCTGGGCCGGAGAGGGACAGCACTACGAAGATACAGGACATTATACTCATCATTTCATGCATAACTCCTGGTGCCGTCGTTCTGCCATTCGAGAATGATGAGTTTTGCCTACATGTTTGAATTGTCTGTGGTTCGCAGAGACCGCAACTAGTATGGTGTATGACATCTCACTGCTTTTGGTTCTCTGTCCTATCTTCTTCATTTTTAGTGATCACTTTTAGATGTGATCAAAGGGGGAAATTGTATTGGCAATAGAATAATTACTTAGCAATTAGCATAATGACAATTATATAATTGATAATTGCAAAAGCAATCAAGTAATCATTAAGTGGAGATTGAACAATGTTAAGTAACTGATCTACAGGGACGGTTAGTAGGACAACAACTGTCTGCAGAGGTTCCCATTCACGCTTCACCGAAAGACCTTCGTGTGCGGCAGAGTTTTCGTGATAAACAGTTCTGGACTGCGTCTCCGTGTTTGACACTTAGTCTCCGTGTTTGACACTTAGAAATTATGACTTCCTCCCACATTGTTACTTAGCGTTTCCCTTGTATAAACACCTGCCTACTGTTCCAAGAACCAATGAATGTGTGCCTATATAAGCGAGATGTGCTCACTGCCCTTGGCTTCAGTCGGACAACCGGTGTTCTGCTTGTATGACTGAAGCCCCAAAGCTTTGGTAGAATAATAAAGACCAATCTCACATAATCATGTGTCTTTATTATACATTTATTTAAAGTAACAGAAAACTGCCAACACATGTGCACAATAAATACTCACAGGAAAAACAACAACATGTGAGCTTAATGTGCCAAAGATGATGAGATAATGAATTAATGATTTTTTAAGAGAATACTTTGCAAATCAAAGTTAAAAAAGTGCTGTATGGTAATCTGGATGAATTAAAGCAAGGGGGGCTCTTGCCTAAGTAAACACACTTAACTTCTTCATGAATAATGTGTAGTATATATACTAGCAGTCTATATAAGGAGTGATTGAATAAGTTTTAAAGGCAATAACCCTCAGCCAATTAAAAAAAAATCCCATAGAAAGGCTTTGAATCCTCTCCAAAATGCACACTTAAGTTTTGTTACGCTTTCAAACGAGGGGTTTCAGTGGGTGTATTTTATCTTGAGGAATAATGATAACCATGAAGTATCTGGATTTTGAATGGGGTCCCCTCTTCTTCATGTTGTAGTTTATGTTGAACACAGCCTGTGTATCTTCAGTGATTTAGCTCTGTGCGTGGAGGGGTTTTAACCCCTGCTGCTGTTCCTGTCTGTCCAACACCCACCCCCACCCAACCCTCTCTCCACTCCGCGCTCCACTCCTATGTAGGGGCAATACAAACAGCATTATTTATGCTTGGTAAAACACCTCTTAATTACTTATGAACGGGCGCACGCTCCAGACGCTCCCCACCACCCACCAGCAGCCATTAATAAACACTCCCTAAAAGCTTGCTATTTGAAATTAGCATACTTGAGCCTATGAGAAGATATTTTTAAAAATAAATAAATCTGGGAGTGATTTACATATGCACAGCAGCTGATATTTATACTTGGCAGTGCACCCCCGAAGGGCTTGTCTTATTACCGCTGTCCTCGGGTCCTGCAGCGCAGAGACCAGGGAGGCAGGCAGGTGATTAATTCTGTAGTCACAAGAAAGGCAGTGATTCCATAGCATGGGAGCAGAGGAGCTTTCTGTGGGGCTTTACTTTATAGTCTTCTTGGCTGTTTATTTTTTTTTACCCAGTTTTATTGTTGTCTATTAGTGGTAATTTGCTTGTGCAGACTTTACGGTATGCGCAGAGATTGTTTGCAGATGGAGCGTTAACGGCTGAGGATTCATCTGCTGCACGTTTCAGGGGTCACCGAGGTTGCGCAGACGCTCCTCATCCTGCACCTTTATAAAAACAAAGGTACCAAAGTTGTTGGAGTCAGCTCCGTTCTTGCGCTCACGCACGTTTCACTATCCACGCACAGGCTCTCAGTGATCCTGAACTAAATTTAAATAAACATGAAATCCAGGTTGACTAAAGCTTATTTGACATTTTATATTAGTTCAACGTAAAACTTTATTAACTATACTATATATAGCCCTCTATAAAAATGACAACTTTTGACACATAGTCCACATCTCACCCAAGAAAACGGTTTAATTCTCCACTCAGTCACAGAAACATGAATTACTTGTACATCTTGTGTCTAAGAAAGCTGCGTAAAGCTCCAGCTAGACCTTCATTAGTTGAACCAGCAAAAACACCGTGTTCAACTTTGTCTCTAATTACATCATCACAATGAAACAGTAGAGCCATCAACTGCATGCTCGCTCCATGTGCACTGCTTAAAATCCATCTGTCTAATTACTGCGTTAGTCCCATATCCCTATGACATGATAGATCATTATTTTCCTTGCAATTTGTTAAGTTTTGCTGTATAATTGGATCAGATAAATTATTATGATTAATGGATTCTTGGGCTTAATTGTGTAATTATATATACAGGGTTTCGAGGGGTAACAGGCACAACTTTAAGATGCTGGTTTATGCTTTACAGTAATGATTAAACCCCTTCATTCATTCCCTTCAGTCCCTCTGAGTCCATGTTTAAGATAGAAGTGTATATGTTTAATCCTGCAGTATATGTATTGCTATCCACATATTATACTGTTGATAGATAGATAGACAGACGGACGGACGGACAGACAGACAGAAATAGTCCATAGACAGATCAACGTGCCTAAATTACACTTTGATTCAATTTATGTTTAATTTCTGTATTATAGTAAACAATTACAATAAGACTAATCACATCCTTTTCAAATGATGTCTCCAGGCATCGGTACAGTGACCCTGCTTCAACCGACAACACTTCTCTATTTACCGTACTGATGGAGACATAGCCAGTCAGTTCAAAATCAGGTTTATAACTTGATAGTTTATTAATGAGAACTGAAACTGTTTTCCAATGTCCTAATTCTATACCAGTACTGCAATTTGGCTCTCCCAAAAATACTGTCAGTGATGGTGGATGGACACTAGTCAATTCCCTGTGCATGGGAATGGCTCATTAACGGGAAGAAGCAGGCGATGTGCGTTTGTATATGGCTGCCGGTGTTGGATGTGTAGAATGGATTTATGGTGTCACTCAGCCCTGGAGAACGACTAATGAGGGTGTGCAGGCTAGCTGCGTCCGAGTGGGGTAATTCCACCCACCATCCATCCAGCAGAGGGGGTTGGAGGGAGGGAGGAGTGGGTTTGTGGAAGGAGGACACATCCCTCATTACGTGAGAGTGTCTCAGGAGCTTTCTTTAATATTTTAATAAATAACATCAGCCCAACAAGAAATTAATGAATAGTATCATTAATAATGAGCCCGAGCCTTGTAGTGATAGGACAGATATTAAATTTAACCACTGTGGGGGGATCTCCTGAGACTCTGGATTTTTCCAGCAGCAAACAAGGCCTGTGAATGAAGCAGCCGTCCCTCCGTGCCAACAGCTTTTACAACAGGTTGAAAGTAATAAAGGAGGATTTTCCCAGCGATGGAGTTAAGCCCTAGGAAATCTGCGCATGTAGATCGCTATGAAAGGCACAGCCAAATGTGATCCTTAATTAAACTTTAATCAAGATAATGCTGTTTGCAGGAGAGGTAGTTTAAAAAAAGGTGTCCCTAGCCCTCTGTTTCCATCCAGTCAACCTCCCTGCTTCATACTGTAACGGTCATAACCCCATTTATCTGCTTCTTCTACTTGTGCTGCGTGTTTGTTTGTTTTGTTTGTACTATTTGCAAATCCTGGTATTCTTTCTTTGTGTGGTTTTGAGTCAGGTTTACATTTGTCAGGATTTTTTTTGCATTATCTTTCTGTATTTGTTTTTATTAAGTTTTGCCCTAAAGATTCTGCAAAAGGAAATATATATTTATTTACAGCCATCAGTTGATTTATCTTGATCCATACTGCCTATGCAACATTTAAGTTTTCTGATGGATATTTTTGAAAAGGAAATGAACAAGTTGATATAATTTCTCCTCATTTTTATCACGTTTAAAGCTGTAATCAGACAAATTACTTTCATTACAAAACTGTTTTCACAAGATGAAAATGAAAATGAAAGACAGAAATATACAATTTCTCAGAAACATACACCTGAGCTGAAAACATCAACTTTTTTCATGTTTGACCCAAAGCTTAACTAAGTTGCTGCAGTGGTGCAGCCGGCTTCAACACAAAAACCACAGATGAGTAATGGCGTTTGTTTTGTACCATGAAAATATGATTATTACTAATAGAATAATAAACATGCTGTTTATGGAAAGAATTGCTCAGCAACTTCATCTTATTATAATTTATGCCCTTTTTTTAGCCACTAAATCTCAGCCTTACCTTCTTGTTAACGTATTACACAATTGGCCTGTGGATCTTCAACATCTTATCTTAAAGGTAAAATACATTAATTTACACGGAGCAGATTTGGGTCATGACATGGTC
This sequence comes from Brachionichthys hirsutus, assembly GCF_040956055.1. Taxonomy (NCBI): domain Eukaryota; kingdom Metazoa; phylum Chordata; class Actinopteri; order Lophiiformes; family Brachionichthyidae; genus Brachionichthys; species Brachionichthys hirsutus. Next base: position 563,281 of record NW_027180327.1, on the reverse strand, counting down.
ATTTACATAATAGTATGCATTATAAAAGCAGGTAAACCCCTGTATGTAGGAAAGTGCTTGCACTTCATCATAGATATGTTACCTTATGACATGAAAGCTAATACAGGTATATGTTTTACGGGTTCTATATAATTTGCAGCAAGTATCAGATGTTGCTCGGCCTACTGAGAGATGTTATTAGCTACTTCAAAACTTAAATTGTGCCCAGTTTATTTTATATAATTTCAAAATTTGAATTTATTCCCTGATTTTTATGTGATTTTCAAATTTGCCATTGATAATCCTAAAAAAAAAATCACTATCTATAATGAAAGATAAAGGAAACAAAAGGCATGGACTTAATGAGCTTTAATGAACATCCCTGTTCTTTTTAACTGACGCTGTGTATCCTTAATCATATCAAACAGTTAAACCGTTTAAATATATAATGGCACATCAGTGATTGAATTGAGAATTTTGCTTGTGAAATTTGGCTTGTCACTTCAGTTCTGTACAGACCATATGCCCCTACTATGTACAATATTTATTCATTCCCCTGTTGTATAAAAAAATACCAGCATTTTCTTCATAATAAAAAATGGATTACCATGAATCAGAGGAAAGCATCACCAGCTGTCACAGCGAAATGAGACCATACTGGCCAATGTCTATAATGATTAAGAAACTCATTTAGAATTTAAGGATTAATTAGCCAGTAATTGTTTAGTCACAAGGCAATAGTAGGTCTGGCCATCATTTGAATAACTAAATAAATAAATACGAATAGTTGGGAAGTTTTCATAAATTAAATCTAAAAAAAAAATATTCAACAGGTGGAATAAAGGCTGGAACAGCAGAAACAAGAGCAAGCCTTGTCTATTTTTTTTTACTTTTGAGGTAAAATGCTGGAGGCTTCACCACCTGAAGAATTATCAGTCAGTTTGACGGATTACAGCGCAACCATTGCTTGTTTGGTTGCCTCCTCTAAAAGCAATACTCAGCACAACATCTTTTTTCCTCCTTCGTGTTGTGCTTTCTGCATGAGTAATTGCATCCTTGATTTCTAAGGTGCGGATGTTGAAAAACAGTCGACGAATCCTAAGATTGATAGAGGCTCCTCTGCAATAGAAGACAGTTTTAAAATAGCCACATAGTAAGAATTTGCTCCTTGGACAGTGAACCACAACACTGAAAGCAGCAAGGATGGCATCAGATGCTTATTATTTCTTTACTTCTGAAATGTAATGGCATGTGTGTGTTCCCTGCATCATGTGATCCGTGCTTGTACTGTATGAAGGCCACGACTACCTTGAGCTCCACCACTACGACTTGCACAGAATACTGTAGGAGGCTGACTGGACAAAGACAAATCACAAGCGCTCCAATTTCCATAGTGCTGTACATCTTGTAATCATAATGACTAAACAATGAACAACACTGGGCCTGTGGTATTGGGTGAACAGCGAGGCTCCACTTTAACTCCCCTCATGCTGCTAGTAGAATGACTAATGCAGAGAGGGTCATGGTGTAAAACTGTTGCCCCAAGGTCAGCACACTGACACTTAATTGTTTGTCCTTGTGTCACTTCCTTGAAATGTTATATCTGACCCTTGTTATCCGAGTGCTTCTGTTTTAATCCCGTGTGACAGAAAGATCAGGACTGTGCTGTGATCAAGACGTAGGGGCATTGCCACCTATTTGTACAGCTATTTTTACAGATTACTTTGCAGATAGTTGACTTATAATATTGTGCTATTGTGTCATGCTTTTGCTTAGTTGCTCCTTTCGGAAACTGAATCACATTGCTTGAGCCATTTTTGCTCTAAGTATATTTTTTTGTCTGATGACAATCTTATGTAAACTGTTCTTCATGTATTATTTAAATTCATGGCAAAAAAAAAAGTACAGTATATAATTAACTTTGTTTCCTGTCAATAGTCTGTCTCATGGTCATACTAGCTTCGATGCGCCTTACCTTTCTATAATTTTGAAGTGCTTTGAGAAAAAGTGAAAACCAATACAAATGGGATTATAAATGGGAAGGTGCATCAATCACAGCCCCCGTGTAGTATTGCCTTTACCTTTGACCAGCAGCCACAGCACAAAGAGCATGAATCTTCACTTAGTCAAATCATTGTTTCATGATGCAAAATTCTTTTAGGTCCACTAATATACTGCATATTTGTATTATTTGTTTGTGTGACACACGTTTTTACACAAAGCTAAATACTGTGGATATTGTATGTGCATTTTTTTCTATGAGCTTTATTTATAAATATGACAATGCAAGCATAATTAAGCTTCACTCAACCCGATCACACTATAGTGAGTTTCCTAATGCATAATTTCAATGTCATTTTTTTGTGAGTTATCTTTGTATGTATCATTTATGATGAGATTTTACTCACCAATTTCAGTTAGGGTTAGGGTTTTCAGGTCTTTAACAAATGTGTAGGTTACACCGTGATGGTTGCTCTCCGATAGTAGAACATCTTTGTTTACCCAGTTGCATATTTCTTATGTAAGGGTTTTCCATCCCCAGCTGACAGCCAACAATTTGGTAAGACACACCGTCTTTCCTGGCTCACACACGTAATTTGTACAAGTCATCAGAGTGAGTCATCACACTGGCATTCTTAGAGTGACCCCTGAGTGGAGAAAAACTAAGATAAATGGGATATATTACTTGATTCTGCCCGATCCAAGGACAGCTAACAGGTATAGATAGACAGACCAGCGGCCCGGGTTAGGACACTATGAGTGTCGACTGCTGAGAAGCTCGTAGTACTTCCTTCACACAAGGAGCTGATGCAGTTGGTAGAACTGGGTAAATGTAGATGGAGCTGACCAAGTGGGATGTGGAAGACTGTAAAGATGCCAGTAGCCGATGTGAATGTCTTCCCCCCGCTTTGGGACAGTGAGTGCAGATCTTTACCAATGCCAGGACCCTGAAAGGAGTGAGAAAACCACGTGGCAGTGGATGTAAGACAGAGTAGAGTAGAGTAGAGTACAGTACAGTACAGTACAGTTCATTAAAAACTGTCAAAAGAAGAATTGTTGCTTTTTACACCAAACATTCTTCTGCCACAACTGCTCGTTGGAACTCAGTTGCAGGCAGCATAATTTTTTTTGTGAAAGCTATGGTTGCTGTGCGCAGACCGTTATAACATAAGAAAAATATGGGACCCAAAAACAACAACATTTCCCATAACATCATTTTTGTGTTAAAATCTCTCTTCGGTCATCTAATACTGAAACAATGACATGACTTGAATTGAATGTATTATACTATTTCTTACCTTACAATTCCTAATACGTGTAATTTATCTCTTTTCCCTCACTCCAGCAGCTTCCCATGTGCATTGCTGTGAAGTCACCACCCAAGACTTAACAAACGATGTGCTTGTGTTTGTATGAATGTATTGATCAGCGCTCTATTTGAGCAGATATCTTTCTTTATTTAGGATTGCAGCCTTGCAGGCAGGAACCACGTCTCTCTCCTTCATGCCACGTCTCCTGTTTTCTTTTCTTTTTTTGCCTGACTGGCTTCCCTAACTGCCCCACTTTATTGAATAAATTCAAGCTGTCACTTCCCATGTTGGTGGAATAACTCAAACACAACATACAATACTGCAGGTAAAGTAGGATAAAATAATCTTGTCATAGCTGTAAAAGTGATTGCTGGAAGCTGCATCTGGCAATCAATACACTAATTCCGTAATTTATACTCGCAGCAATTGAGGAGGAAGGAAGCTCTGATATGGTATTTCTTGCCTGACTGACCAACTTTGACCTTCAATAGAAGTGAGAGTGGGATTATTGTGTTGTTTGGCTCAAAGAAATCACCTACAAGAGTCGAGAGGCAATGCCTGACATTTTATGTTGAGGACCAAAATCTAAACTGATTAATTCTTGGTAAGCACCAGCTCTTGAGCATTCACTATCTTTATGGCAGCAAATCCCTTACACTCAGCTGACAGAGTGAAACATAAAAGCTGGACAATGATTTTTTTTTCAACTTATTTCTTTTATCCTCTCTTTTTATGGAGGGGGCGGTCGTTTTCTTTTTTACCCTGAAGCAAGGGGATTTTTTCACCAATGCCAGGAATCATTATCAGCTCCTTATACCGTCTATTTTGCTTGTCAGTCAGTGTTTTCCAATCATCGGCTACCTACTTTTTAATTTTTTTTTATTAATTGTGTTTTTATGGGTCTTTTCTGCTTGTGCAGTACATTCAAGTCTATATGGAGAGTGGTTCCGGCAGAGCTTTTTAAGCAAACTATAAATCTGTACATCTTCTCATATGTTTCAACTGATCTGCAATAAATGGTCAACAACAGCTGGGATGGTATACATGATGGCAAATCTATGAATAGAATAATACTGGAAGGCTTCAGAATCTTCTCTGAAAGGAGAAATTGATTGTAATTAACAAAGATTTTCTTTCACGTGTTTTTCTGCCCCCTCTAGTGATGCTAATAACTTAATGATCCCTAAAAATGCATGCAATTTCCCTCAAATGGATTTAAACATGTTGTATATTTAGATACTACAGATTTCCAATCCATGATGGTTTGACTATAAGTGCAGGCATTATAATGAAATACTTTATTAATCATTATCTGTCCAACACACAATGAAATCGCATTTTCACCCTTGAAACAACCACACACTATACGTGCATCAAAGGGCCCTAGCACACGGAGATGGAGTAGGATGAAGGCGACGCCGTGATCGGCGCACCTGGAGCTGTTAGCGGGGACGGTCTTGCTCAAGGGCACCTCGGCAGTGCTCTGGAGGCAGACTGGCCCCTCTCCAGTCACCAACCCACACTCCAAACTCCGCCCGAGGTGGGACTCGAACCGGGGAAGCGGTGGACTTCTCAGCTTCCCAGCCTTCATCTTTTTTTAAATGGTTAAATACTTCTGACTGGAGCTGGAAATAATAAAAGGACTCTTCAACTTCAAATTGTTTAGTCCTTGCAAATGTCTCATTTTTAACAAGCTACAGAAACAAACTGTTTGTCATATAAATCATTCAAGAAAAATGTGAATTTTAAAATCAAACATTTTGAAGCAAGATAAGTGAATTAGATACACAGTTTTGGTTTTGTGTTCTCTGTCCAGTATTCCAGGAATTATATCTGTGTAGGATAATTCCAAACTAAATATTTTATGTCTAATGTTCAGTAGAGATGCAGGAGCCTGTGGGCTCTTTTTTAAACACACCATTATTGTCGTGAACTTGATCATTTAAAACCTAACCATATCTTAGCACATTACAATTTTATGTATTTATTTATTTGTGTTAAAAATAAAAAATAAAATCTGTCAGTTTTTTTACTTGACTTAATTTGGGTTTTCCACAATATCATCCAATATTGATATTTAATTAAACATTTTTACTTTTGTTGTAAAAACAGGGGTAAGACTCTAGTGCTGATCTCACAAACATTCAAACATTCTCACAACCCTCAAAAACAATTCTGAAATGAGCACTTGACAGAAATAAATATCTTTAATCATCAACCAAAATCATTTAAACTCAAATCATCAACAATCCTTCTGGGACAAACCGGAGCTCGGTGTCCCTGCTCTTCATCAAGCCGATAATGCAACCTACTGCAGCTCAATTAGAAGACCCCACAAACAATAACTATACATTCATTGCAATATATTTGTAGATGGAAGGTGGTCTAACTCAGCAGGACGGGCAGTGGCTGGTCAGACCCCTACCAAGTTGCTGAGGACAGAAGGAACTGGGGGTCTCTTAATGATCACTAAAGGTGTGTGGTGTTCAGTTACAGCAGGAGATGTGTGAGGAGGTGCATGACCTTTGCTATATTGACCTACTGGTTGACTCTTAGTGGGGCACTACTGCTGGTGCACAGCAAAATGCTGGAAGTGAAATATAAACACACAAATGAGACAAATAGACGTCAAAATATTTATACACTCAGGATGATGACGGATTTTCAGTTAGGAGGTGTAAAAATATTTTTTAATCTTACTATACACATGGGCAGCTGAGCACAGCCCCATTAAGTGTGTGTGTGAGTGCATGTGTGGTTTGTATTGGTGGGGGACTGCGGGTAGAGGGGGTGGCAGACAGGGTTCTCACCTCACACTTCACATCCCAAATAGATTAAAGGAATTCTGCGTTTCCCCATGGTGCCTGAAGCAAAAAGAGCACTTGTGAGGATAATTAAAATTGATGATATGGAATGACAGAGACATGATTTTTGCCTGCAGCAAGAGGTCTCTAAAGACAGTGTAACCAAACTGTCATGCCACCCTTATTCTGTTTTACATCACCGTTTCACCTTAACAAACTGAATGCAAGTAAATACTCTCTATTGAATTAACATGTGGCATCAGTTTGAACTCGGGGATATTTTCTTTTAATAAAATTGTCCTTTCATGACCGTGTGTCATTGATGTTTGTGATTTCTAAGGGGCTACAGCAGATTTGAGATTTTACTATAAAGGGCGTAGAGGTGAGAACACAATATATACAGCAAAGCACTAGCAGTTATCCAATGTAATAGAAAAGCACAAAAAAATGTTTTGCTAAATTAGAAAAGGTAATCTTTAAAATTGTATTTCTATAGTGTTATGAAACAAAATTTAGATACAACATGATATGAATGTAAGTGACTGAAACGTCCACTAAAGCTTCCAATGATAAAACAAAAAACTGCAGGAAATAAGGAGGATTTATTTGGAGTGATTGCAAGACTGTATATGAATATTCAGTAAAGAAATGTATGCATGCAGCAAAGATAAATGCTAAATATAAAATGTGTATTTTTTTTTTACAGTTTTAACCATTTTACTTTTGACTGAGGTTTGTACAATTATCTTACTGTGAAATTACCAGAGACCCAGCAGAAAGAAATGGTGCCACCATCCGCATATTTCCTATTAGTTAGAACTCAATAAATGCAGTGAACAGAAATGCAAATAAATAAACCTAATTTTGGGGTAATATTCTCAGAATTCAGCTCACATTTGCTCTATATTAAAGTGAAATCCAGATCAAGACTTTTGTTTATTTTAACCCACACATTTATCTTTAACAAATTACTTGGTGCCATACCAGTAGTTTTGTTACTCAACCCTTAATTATTTGTGATTTATATGCAATTTATAGAATGAGTGTGAGAGAAAATGCTGACTCTTTTGTTTTAGAATTGTACTTAATTATTGCCGTAAATTAAGCAAGAAGAAAAGCCTCTCGACGCCAGATTGACAGGTATCTTTATTATCTAAACTGCATCAACATGTTTTGTGCTGGCTCCCATTCATTTGATTGTTCAGGACACATGTCATTTAAGCGCTGAGTAGGAGCAGCTTGCTCCTGTTCCTGGTTTATTTGAAAGAGCTGAGCAGCTGTCAATGAGAAGGGGGACGCAGGACGAGACATGGGGCAGGTTGGTGGGGGGTGGGGGGTGGGGGGGTGAAGCACTAAACCCCCACCAGGGTCCGTCTAAAGATAAATATTGATTGTGGACGGTTTTAATTACTTCCTTAAATTGAGCAATTTTGGTTTTCCCTGGTGTTTTCCTGTGAAAAATCCATGTCGGGTTCCACATTGAGGGAGAGGAACACAGTTGAGCATGGCGCACCATAAATCACTGCAGATACATAATTCATTGGAAGCATGTGAAAAGGACAAGACAAGATGCTTTGGATCATTGAAAACAGCACTTCCACAGGTCTTTCAGTGTCGCGAGATTGCCCTATTTGCTTGTGTTAGCCTCAGATATGTGTTACCTTGTCCAGCTTGCACCTACATCTGACTAATGCTGGATGATTAATGTGCTTCCATCAAGTTTTATCCTTGAAATGTTTTACATTTATTGAAAATTTCATTTTGATTTTACTCAAACGTAGTAGCAGCTTCTGTTGAATCTGATATATCCACTCAGATCACGAAAGCCAAGGTCACTTCATAGCTCCTCTACTGTTATTTTTTTAGCCTTCCATTATATATAGGGAGCAATACCGCAGTTTGGACGCTGTTCCATATTTCCTAAATCCAGAGCAGGATCTCATCTTTTAAGACAGAAGTCCTTGACTTGTTGGTCATTACTGTATTTCCCTGGTATTCAATTAAATCCAGTTCCTAATGGGTTCAGTGTCAGCCAGAAGGCTATTATCCCTTTCAATGATACATTATGGGATGAGGGTGGTCAATGAATTAAGATGTAGTCACAATGATGATTTATCAGTCATGTTAATGTATTTGTGGTTGATTCAGAGTCAGAAAATATTCATAAAACACTCCCCTTTACCGAGACTTTTTGTTGTGCCATATCGTCCTCATCCGATTTGATGCTTCGCATCAACGAATGTCTGTATAAAGTTTCACGTTAATCCATCTACCGGTACATATTTCTTTGAGCTACATCACTCTTGATCAAACAGTTGGATCAGCTGACGGAGTCACGCCATGATGTCTGGAAGCAGTCCATAGAAAGTGCAGCCGTTTCAGTCTCTGCTTTCTATCACATTTTACTCCTGGTACCGTGGGCTTCAGGTAGAAGTTCTTATGTTAGTCATCTAAAATCTCCGCAGTTGCGTGTGGCGTGACAGGAAGCTGTCCTTCCTAAGGACTGACCTGAGGCCTGTCTTTTGTCTTACCTGTGGAAACAAACAGTTTGCCTTTTTACACACAGTTGTCCTAATTTCCCACAGCCGTACCTCCTCCCCTGAGAGCCAGCTCTCCATATCACCAAATAGATGGTTCACAAGATTGAGGTTTCTGAGTGATAGAGTCAATTTGGTTTTGGTTTTGAGGAGCGCGCCAGACCAGTCGGTCTTGGCTGCGTGAGAGAGAAAAAGAATCCTTGACTCTGCCTGTTTCATTTCGGTGCATTTGTAAATTAATTTCACAATGTTAGAGACTTTATCCCTAACATTATTTGGTCCTTCGAGCCGAACACTGAGCAAGGCATTAATCTGTTGTATTTACAGACCCTTATGGTGACCTGTGCATGGAAGCATAGGAAGACAACATTTCACACTCTGTTCATTGGCGGTTGCCAAGCAAGTTGGCTTTGAGTTTTCCCTGGAATGAAAAAGGAGAGACTGACAGGTAGCTGACTGAAGCACTGACCTTAATCTGAATGGTTGCGCTGTCACAGGCAGAGGTGAGTCTGGTCAGCTGTGCTGCACCAGCCCATTGTCCTTCCATAACGCGGCGCTGGCTGGGGAATTCCTACAGACGGAAGTCTACTCCTAAGTGTATTGTCCCAGGGCTTTGGAGCCAGTAGAACAGTTCCACACTGATGAGATTTGTTCAAGCACTTTGTGAGTCTTCGTTTAAAGGAAAATGTTCCTTTAGCAGGTTTTGTATGTGCTACAAGCAGACTGAAATACGAGCGCGACTTCAATTTCTCATGCCTTTCCCTACATTATTGCAAACTCAACGGAGACGCATCCCCCGTGGTGTGCGACGCGGTCGGTTACTGTTGTTTGATGTGACTCTTGTTTTTGTGCTTACTGCCCTGCTTCACATTCTTATTCATGTGAGTGGATCAGCATATACACCATGCATCAATAGTGTAAACACCGCTTAACACTCTGCCTCGCCCTGCAGATGATGAGGATTGTTCTTAAACAAACTCAAATGAATAAATAATATGTCAAGGAAGTGCTTATATCCATAATTTACCTCTGCCAGCCCGATGCTATCCTCCACGACATTGGTATGAGTGAGCGCCCAGGCTGTGATTATGTCTCTCTTCTGCTTATGCACCAGACTGACAAGCCTATGTTGGGGAGGGGATTTGATGGGGATAGACAAGCCCCTCGCTCTGAGTGCTAATAGATGATTGGAGAAAGGATAGGAGGCTTCAGTTCTCCCTTTCATCCTGGCCTGCTTTTGACCCGGAGAGCCAGCAGTAATCGGTCCGGCAGAGGGGTAATCATTCCCTGCATGCAGACTCTGATAAGTTGGAACACCTTCCCCCGGCAGCGGAGGGAGCTCCCGCGGCCTCCCCGGTTATCGCTGTCCCCGGCACCCCTTCAAGAGGCTGCATTGCCTCCTCTCCCAGGCTCAAAGACTCCATCAACAGCGGCTCTCTGCTCCACTTTCATCTGTCAGAGCACATAAGCCGGTGAAAGGCAGGAAAAATGAACAGGGTTCTATCTCTCAAATGGTGATCTTATGAATTCGATTTGGTCACTTTTAAAATGTAACTGCACAATTTGTTATTTTCCCCTGTTTCCTTTTCTCTGTTAATATCTGTGGCGATAAATTGCTTCGATTGACAGGTCCATTTTATTTCCTGTGTGCTTCTGTATTTGTGATAAGGCAGCAAGTCATGGTCACCTGAAGGGGCCGAGACGTTCCGTGAGGCGGGAGCGCCGTTGCTCCATGCCTTTCATGTAAACCACTCTGAGAATTATGTTCCCCCTTTTCTTTTTGAGGGAAAATGTTTTGCTTGATTACATTTTGCTATGGGTTTTCTCGCATCTTTCAGGGAACTTCTCAAGCCTGCTGAGATGACTGTTTAATAGGGATGATATTGTGCTCTCTTTACTGGCTATTTGCAGCTGCACCGCCGGTTCATTTAATAGCCCCGTTGGTTGTTAAAGGGATTACACAGCTGCCACACTTGTGTGTGAACAGCGGGCTTCTGGTAAAGGAAAAGTGTTTTGCCTGAAACGGGAAGGAGAAAAATAATTTTCTGCAGTTCCTCAGAAATGTGTGGTCATACATGCAAAGTTTCCCTGCCACATTCAAATTACCTGCTCACCCCCTTTGTGATCTGACTCTGATGATTTCCCATTTCATATCTGCGTGACCTTTAGAAGGCCAGAGGCACTACCCAACATTGATTAATTAAATTGATCCCCACACATTCAATGGATATTAATTAGATGTGGAAAACAAGTGAATGAACACAAATAGTTCTTAGTTTAAATGCAATAGAAAATAAAACACTGAGGGAGATTTGAAGGAGCCCTAAACTCATTAAGATCAGGAGACTGTTGTTCTCATTTCAATATAGAGAAGCTTATCTAGAAACGTTTTCTTTTTTTTTTTGCACATAGCAGGAATTTTGAATATAGAATTATTTGACTTAATATTGTTTTGTGGCTTAAGAATGAATTCATTATTTGTTAAATAGTTTATGTCCACAGCAAAACAAATCACATTGACAGACTATATTCAAGCCATGAGATCAATAACACCTCCGAACTGAATCTGTCATCTTTGAACCAGGATGCATGATGTGAGATGTCCTTTTTTCGTGGCCTGTGACTTGTCCATGTCAGCGGCACCTGCCAAATAGGTTTCAACCATAAGGGCAGAGTCATACAATATGTGCCAAAGCTAACAGCTGTTAACTACGCAACCTGCAGGCTATGAACTGCAGCTCTGCCAATTGTCAGTCTCTCCACAGTTAAATATTCCAGGAGGAATTTGTTACAACAAGGCCATACATAACGGGTGAAAACCCTTTACACCGATATTGCTCTCAAAATTGGCAGCATGAGAAGGAGGGTTGTGAGGGATGCTTGAGAGCGGTACCCTATCCCTCTCAGCCCCCTGGGAGCCACTTGGCCAGCTTTCATCCACATAATTATAATAAATTTGACATTTCATAGATAATATTGATTTCTTTATTTTAGCATTTCACCATAGGTGACAGTCTAGTGTCAAGAATGAAATTTCTATTGATCTTCTGCGCATTAATCCCTCATGTGTATGTGATCATTTTTATAAGACCTTTTACTGCACATAAATCAATACTTCATATTTCTAGCCATGGCAGAGGAGATGTCATATTTGTAAACTGTGTCTTGACACTAGCAATTCCTTTCTTGTTCAGCTGCAACTGTGCAAGACCAGTCAATTTGTGGTGGTGGGAGCAGAGACACAAGGGAAGAGGGGAGGAAGGGGGAGGAGGACCAGGGAAGAGAATTTGCAGTCTGTGGATTCAGTCTGGCTGGGAGGAGTTGAGCCTTTCTAGATATATGCACTGCAGTATTGATGAGGAAATATGATTCTTAGAATTAATAAGGATCAGTAGTGATTGGAGTCTGTTCATAATAAAATTTAACTGGCAGCTCAAGTTTATGTAAGATAATATAATATCTCTTAATTGGTCTAATTTCCAGCTACATATATATATATATTCTCAAATTACGTTTTTAACTCTCAGTAGCCTAAAGTTAACAATCAGAGCTCTCAGTATTGATGAAATCTTTCACTTTAATTATTTACATTTTTGTTGTAGGAATTTCAGGAAGTTCTCCTGAAGTAAAATCATTGTGTGTGTGTTTTAATGATAGGATGCATTTTTGTGATCAAATTATTCTTAAAGAAGCCAAGAAACAAGGGAATATAATAAGCAGCATATGAACAGATTTCATGGCCCAGCATCTTAGAAATATGACTGACCTGTTGACTGCAATGATTTGAAGTAAAAACATATTCCCTGCACACTGGAATGTTGCTCTCAGCTGAACGATAACATGACAATAGCCATGGAAAATGCACAACTGTTTGGTGAAAAATATGATCACCTGAGTGGTGCAGACACCTGACCTTTTCTCATTTTCCCTTAACATGTCCCTTCCATACAATCAGTGTGAGCGCGCTGCACAAGAAAGGCCAGTCCATTAAGAGAATATGCTAATTTTGCCATCCGCTCCTAATTGATGCCATTTTACCGAGTAAACAAGACTTCTGTCTACAATGGATGTGTTTCTGCCAGTTAAAAGGATATTTCAGCTTGCCTTTTCGCCTGTAATCTCTCTGAGAGCTACTGGTGTGCTATTATTGCAAATTATAAGTCTCTCCTTTAGAGGAGAGGTGCTATTCTTGCTCTGTCTTTCTCTCTCCCCCCCCCCCCCCCCACTTAAAGGCCATCCACTATTTTTTGTCAGTCACTAGAGAATCTGCATTCACGTAAAAAGGTGTCGGTGGCTGACCGTTTGAGCATGATGACAGACACCCAGTAGAAGTGTGAGTGACTGCCTGACACCGCAGAGGTTTGTCATCGATGTCAACGGCACTCTGGCAGCTAACACAGTATTGTCCCAGATGCTCTACAGGACAGCATCATAATACAGGACGTAGACACGGCGTGATGTGTTATCTCCACAGCCCCGCTCCCATCCTTCAGCCTCTACTACGGGCCATGACTGAAGGTCTACGAGGATCCCCGATGCACCCACTTGCCTAGATTCATCTTCTTTGTCAGCCACGTAATGCTGTATGAGCTTGTTCCTCCATTCAAGTAACGCTGATGAATCTGCTGTCCAGATGCCTTTCGCTCCACTTTGTAGAAACGGGGGGATAGACCCATTACGATGTACCTTTTGGACTGACTGTACATGATCATTTTTCCCCTTCTGCCAAATAGTTGTCTTTTTTTTTTGCGAATGGTGGGGGGGATGGGTAGGGGGGCGGGGGGGGGTTACATGGCCGGGCAGATGAGGTTGACTGGCACTCGCTGCTAACCTGTCTCTCTGAGGAAAGGGCTGCTTAAAAGTCAGGAGCTGGCAGCGGAGCAGAGCTCGCAGCTCCCTGTCTAAATACTAGCTCTGTGTGACTGACAGCCGGGCAACAGCACACTGGCATTCTCCTTTCAGCCACTCAGAAACCCTCCAACAAAAACCACAGGATTTCACAAAAAACTCAGACAAGAGTGCCAGTTAATGCAGCATCGCTGCCTTCCAAGCTCTTAAATTGTTGAACATGACAAGCAGTCCCTTTGTTGTTATTCTCCTGTGAAAGTGACGTGGCCTCGCAGGTTTGAAAGATGGACTGTTGTAACGTATGAATTAATTAGAATGATTTGAATAGTCATTATAAATTACATTTAACATTTATTTAATGGTTATCTTTTACTTAGTAAAATGCTTTTTTTTTTTCTTTTGCCTGTTTCTAATTCTAAAAACTGTCCTTGTGTACTTTGAATCCCTCTCGTTCAAAAGCATACAAGATGGCTTCATATCTGATTTATTGTAATTTGTTTAGAAACTGACCTTTCTAAATTACATTTTCAGATATACAAAATGTTTTTTCCCCATACAAGGGACAAACAAGAGTCATCAACAAGCTAAAAGAAGACATTGTAAATGTTGCAAATGCTTAATAGCACAAAATTAACAAGCTGTGTGGTTTTGTTGGATTCAATTAGACGGGCATCTTGCTATTTCATGATGCACTTAGAAATGACAAAGTACAGGTATAAGTATTGATCTTTTCTACCCATAACCAGATAAACAATATGTATATGAATGTATTTGTGGGGAAAATTGAATCAAAATGCACATATTACATTGTGAGCCTAGGAAGACTAACAACAATTGAATTTGTCAGTCAAGAATTTAGTTAAAGATTAAAGGCCTTTGATCTACCGGTGGGCAGAACAATGCAAAGCTTCCAGAGTAACAGATATTTATGGCATCTGACCTTGGTTACTGTTGTCTTGCTTTTACACATGCATTTGTTTTCCCAATGCTAATTTTCACTCAGTTCTGCAGGATGCACATCTTTCTGTCACATTTTCTCATGTCCACTCATGAATAAGTGTGAGTTTTGGTGCACTTTCATTTGCCTCTGTGTTTATAGGTGTGCATGTGTGCCTACATAAAAATGTCTGTACATATAAATACATATATATATATTCTTTATGCTGGTATATTTGTTTCTGCAGGCTTGTGACTGTGCATGTGGCTGTATAGTAGGGTGAGGTGTAAAACAGATTGTCTCCAAGCATCACAGAGGAGAGAGAGCAATAGCTCAGTCTGTGAATTAATAACTGTTAATTCTCCTTTTGACTGTAATTGATGCTTAAATCTCCACTCTCCTCCTCTTCTCTGCAGACCTCTTGTCTTCCCGTCAATTCTCTCCTTCTAATAAGGGCATTTTTCTAAGGGATTTCACGCATTCTGATAAATCACATTAGAAAACCAGTGACTTAGATAGATTGCAGCATGTAATTAAAGAATCCTCAATGCCTTTCTCACTGCCACTCATTTGCGAGAGTCTTTGTTATCTACCTATCTGGCCGCAGCATGAGGCTGTGTGTGTTTGCATATCTTTTCCCTCTTAAGATTCCTCCCTTATGTCACTGGAGAGACAGATCCCAGACCATATCTTGTCACCTTTGCTCGCACACCACACAATGGACAGCGCAGTGGGATGGCCATTAATTGGAGCAACTTGGGTTGGTAAGTACCCACGTTTGTGTCAGTGACATGTGAGAATAAGGAGATGGGCTGACACAGGGAGACAGGGGACACCCTGCGCTGCCCCCCCCCCCCCAGCCATACACACACACACACACACACACACACACATACATATACACGGCCCTCATCTCCACTCCTTGCCCACTAGAAACAACACCATGTTCCTGATACTGAGTCAGTGGTCACTATCACTATCCATGTCCATTGTGTGTGTGAGCATTTCAATTTCATTTAACTTTATACATCAAGTTTGTAACAGTTAAGAAATATATTACTTTTATGAAAAATTGTACAGTTGTAGTAGTTGATACAACAGAGAACAATGTAAAAAATATAAATTAATTCCAAGTCCACAAGAAAGAGCCGTAAAAGCCACCAGCAGTATATAAAAACACAACAGCTACCAAAAACACTGATGGTACATTTAGATGTAGATGTTTATTTTATTTATATGAGGATTTTTTACAGGTTTTGCCATGGCTGCTTTATCATCAATAAAAAGATGTAAGTCTTTCATCTACTGTTAGAAATTTAGATGAACATTCGTCAAGCCAAAGAGAAGCCATCAGTGTGTCTTGCAATCATCTCAGTCTAAACTCTAAAGGTTTGACAGCTGCTCTCCTTCCTGATATAGCGTGTCCTTCCATGGCATTTCTCTTCCTTTCTCTTCCACTTTCCCTGCAACCCATCACAAACCAGCCTGACAGAGTTCACTTTTCTCCTTTAAGAGGATGAATGAAGATAAAACGCAATGCGAAACAGAGCACGGGAGGCATCACTTGCTTTGATTCATGACGGCTGGGAGTTTGTTGCTTTTCTGCAGCCCTCCTTCTCGCCTGCCCGCCTGGTGCTTCCCAAGCCCTCTCAGGAAGATCTCAAAGTGACACCATCACCGACGGCTGATTATGGTGATAAATATTGATCTCTGCCTCACATGTGTCAAAATTTCCTCCACCCTTTAATTAGAACTTCCCCATCGCACAGCACAGGAACTAACCGAATATATTAGAGGACTTCATGAGGAGAAGGGGAGTGGAGCTAGTGGGGCATAATTGTGACCTCTTGTCTTTCCTTTTCTCTCCTCAGTTTTGAGACGTCTCCCCGTCTGTCTAATGCTCCTGGCTTCTGCGATAATCAGACTTATTTTCCTCATCTTATCACAGGATGATCGGCCTGACTCTCCTGTTCTCCATTCTCTTCTTCCCTGTCTTGTCCCTGCTCCTCCTCCTCCTATCCCTCATTTGCCTTGTCCATCTTATATTTTAATACATTTTGGCAGGGACTATTGGAAAAAGTTATTTTGAAAGATATGTGCATTTAAATTTAGTTACTGCGTACTCTCATTTCTTGCCAAATTATTTCCATGGATCTATTTTAAATTAAAAGGCGAAGTAGAGCGTACACCTCCACCGAATCCCAAGTGTGTCCTTTATTTCAATCAAACTTAATGAGAAATGTAAATCATAGCCCTGCAACCATCATTCAAAGTTATTGTATTTGTAACAGTCAGCTATTTATAGTTGGCGGTCTAGATTTTTATTTGGATCTAAATAAAGTTGCACAAACGCTGAGATAAAGTTAGTACATCTGGAGCTTTTCGTCAAGATATACTGTATGTATTAATCTAAAAAACAAAAAAGAGGATTTTTTTTTAACTCACACTCTCACAATGTTATAGAAAGTACAAAAAAATAATTATTAAATTGTGTATCTGCTCCTTTACCATATTACATTTAAATGGGGTTTACTCTGGCCAACTATAGTTTTTAAAGATCACATATTATACTCTTTTTCCACAAGGTATCGCAGTTCCCAGACACTTATATAAAATATCTGTAAAGGTTTTTGTCAAAATAGCAAACAGATGCTGCAGGAAAGCGTCCATTATTTCTCTCATAAAAGCCTCTGAAAACTAAACTGAAATAAAAATTCATTGCGTGTATGCACGCGCAGCTGCGTGCACGCCAGTGGCGTCGTTAGGCCTAAATAATTTTGGGTTGTTTTATAAAAATATTATTATTATTTATTTATTTTTGTTCAGTGACCAAAAAATGCAGACATATTCCATTAAAGCCGCCAGATTAAATGTTTAAAAACATATAACCTGTCATTATTTACTTAAATCTGATCATGAATCTGTTTCCCCTCACTTCATGACGTAAGGTAGAGAACCCGTTCCACCTATTCTTATAGAGAATGCCCACACACAGAGCATAATAGAAGAGCTTTAGGAGAAGAACGTGAACGGATGGATGAAGAATGGATATAAGAAAGTTTTTAAAGAAAGTAAGTTTATCACTGCTGGTAGTAACATTTAGTTAGTGTGTGACACACTTAAGAGCAGATGCATATGGAGCTGTATGAGAGAACCACAGCCCTGTGCCACGCCCACAGTCTCCCTGAATCAGGTGCAGAGACCTGCAGAACCTGCAGGTTCACGCACTGAATAGAACTCAGACACAATGAAAAGAGAGTTACTTTTCCCTTGTGTGGATAGGATGATAGCTTGAGTTCAGATTCTGCAGTAGATGCAGAGCTACTAAAAGGCATCCAGACATGCAGGCCTGAATGTGAGAACCTCTTGAGTGAATCACAATTGAATGAACTTCAACACTACAGCCTGAAAACAGAGGAGGTTCTGGTGGCCAGAAAACAGAGGCTGGATGTTCTTCCAAAGATATATTGTCTGTGCACAACCTCCTTGATTCAGACATGTTTCCCTCTCTGAAGGTTCTACCCAAGTTGCCCTAACAGTGCCCGTAAGCAGCTGCTCGTGTGAAAGGTCCTTTAGTGCACTGCGTCGGTTGCATTCCTGGCTGCGTCAAACAACGGGGCAGAAAAGACTTCACAGTCTTGCAGTCATTAAAAAAAGACGAGCTACAGAATCACAACTGAGAGATCGACTCTTAGAAACAGACAACGTTCTTTGATGCTTCCTTCCACCGAGTAACTTGTAATTGTAGCCATTTTTTCCTTGTTAATGCTGTAAACATCCTGTTACAGTACAACAACAAACATGTTTAAACAGTATCAAAAAAACAGATTGAAATAATAATAATGTATAATTTCTCAGTCCTTGTTAGCTGTTTGTGAGGTTTTGTGCTCGTACGCTACATTTGCTCACATCCTGTACATCTCCTGGGGGCTAAGCCCCCCCTGTCCTTAAAACCTAGTGACGCCCCTGGTGCACGCAATGAATGCACATCTTGTGTACGTTCGCCCTCAGTGACATCACGGGGGACGAGATTTCTGCCAGACGCATTTCAGTAGGTGATTACAGAACTATGCACACTATGCTGGATTCACTTGATGGTTTATTTTGCTGTTTTGGGGTTGGTAGTGACCCAAAACCACCAAAATAGTCGTGTCAAAACACGGGAAAAGTGAGTTTTTGATAATATGTCTCTGTAAATAATAATAATATGAATTATACAAAGGTTTGGTAACTAAGTGACCACATTTGATTCAGGATTTCAATGATCATGCTAGCAGCGGCTAACGTAGCCTCAAACCCATTTTTGTATTGATGAAGTGCAGATTGTTTCTTTGTGTGCATATTTAATCTGCTGATTGATATAATTTCAAACATCTCATTTCCATTACACTAACAATAAAACCATCATTCCCCGCTTAGTAATCCTCCAATCTCTCCTCTCCTCCCCTGTGCCTCACCCAACCTTCTTTTTTTTGTTAGTAGGTAGGAGCTGTTATTGAAGGATGCTGGTGGCCTTGCCTTCAGCGGCATTCTGGTGCGAGTCAAGTGCCACGAGGTGCCTTTTTCTATTTGTTTGTTTCATGCTACACTGCACCAACCACTGACCTGTGGTGGCCGTGTCGTGCAAGAGGGGGGCAGGTTCATCCAATCAAAGAACGGCTTAAAATTAACAACGATGTTTCAAATCCTGAAGACGGACTGTGGAAAAAGGCAATTACATAACATTATTTTCTCATGACAGATTTAAAATAAAAAATGTTGCAAATCATTTCCATGCTGATCAACATGCAGTAAAAGGATATTTTTTGTATATACAATTTTTAAATATTTTCTAATATCACAGATTTGTATTTTCACAGAGAATTCAATCGGATGCGCTGCAATTCAGTGAATGCAATATTCATAGTTGATCCATTGACTGCTATTCAAGCGGGAACTATTTGAAGAGGGAAAGTTCATGTGCATTTTTGATGGATTGTGCATGTCTTCCCCTACTCTATATGGATAGAGAGCTTGTTTGAAGGTCAGTGATTCTCTTCAGTCAGAGTCTTCCTTTGGCACTCCTTTTTGTGGGGAAGAATATCTCCAGTCTTCGCTCCATATTTCTCAAGTGCTTCTACCACGACTAGGTTGGATGACCTTGAATCGTGGTGGAGATGAATCTTTTTCAGCCTTCTCTCTCTTCTTTTATTGTGAATGTCTGTCATGAAGAAAGACGACAACCTTCTCCCATCAGACTTTCCATGTATAATATCGGTTTTCCCCAAATCACAACTTTTTCCACATCCTTCCCCTGCATGTGTGTGAATACATCTCTTAAAATAGAGGCAGTGATTAGGTGCAGTTATTTTTGCATTTTGTGAATTATATGTCTTTAAAGAAGGGGATTGAAAAAAACAACAACACTTGCACATGTATGTGTGGGTGAGCCTTTTTGTGGGATTGTGTGTCTGAACAGGGGCTGAACAGTGGATCTCGAGAGCAATAGAGCAGGTGCATTATTGCAGCAGGCGCTGCCCAGCTTGACATGCGTGTGTTCCTAATCTCCTACTGATATGACAAAGCTGTGTGGGAGCCTGGCTGGATCGCTTCTGACTGTTGTGACACACAATCATGCACCCCTTCCCCTTTGTCCAACACACACACACACACACACCCACACACACACACACACACAGTACTCCCCTCTTGACCCCTTAGGAAGCCACCACTCTGCAGCTCTGCAGTCTGCTGACACCCTCTCACCATAGATGTGTGCAATACAATTAGCTTTGTAAAATGAACATGCATCTATTTGTTAGTCACCAAATACATGCAGAGACCGTGTGCATTTATTTATGTACATATGAATAAATACAAATAGCAGAAAACATGAGAACAGGCTTAAAATACCCTGTAAATGCAAAGAGAGAGAGTGTGAATTTGAAAAGGCAAAAGAAGTTGTTGAACTATTTGAAAAAAAAAGTCATAAATGTTCATTATTTTTCTTTCTGTTGCTTGGTTAATAAGAAATATAACTGGGGTCTCATTACCCATGAGAATGTTCTATAATAATCATATTAATTTGTTGGTAGCTCTACATTTCTGCTAAGGAGGAAAAGTAATTTTGAATACCTGACTATTGTAATTTCAGTAGCACAAAAAAATGGATTATATAGCTCCTTCTCTGGTATTTTTGGAAGAAGATTTTATTCCTTTTTACTTGAGAACAGACAATGGAGACAAACAGGAAATGAATGGAGAGAAAATGATATGATTGTCATGATGTCTCCTGGCTGGAATAAGACCAGGTATGTATTCCCATTATATGAAATGGCCAGCACTACGAACCCCTATGCCAACAGGACCGCCCCCCCCCCCCCCCCTTCCCGCTTCCGGCATGTTTTTAGCAAAAATCTAGAAGAATTTGTAACAGATAAAAGATGATAGAGACCACACACACAAACATACACACACCCACACAATTTGACTTGACCTGAACAGATTACATGTGCATGGGTGTGTTTAATATGTTTCACTTCACATGAAGCAGCAGCACATCCCATAACACGGGACGAGGGCATATTCTTGTGGGAACTGAGCCAAGCGCATCTAACCATGTTGACATTTTACACACTGACATGAGACAGGGGATAGTTTGCTGTCCTCCATTTATTCAGTGGAAGATGCAAATGAGGGGGGGGGGGGGGGGCATTTTAATATTTAATAAATGAAAAGTAACGATCGTACAAAATGATCATTCAGAATCTAAAAATGAATGTATTTCCAGAGTTTTTTTCCATGATGGAGATGTGATCATGAGGGATGTGACTTTACCCTCTTCTTGATGATGACCCATCATTCAATCCGGATTCTTCTCCGGTGTGTTTTTACAGTTTGCTCCTTAGTCTCCCCCAGCCTCGCCCCGGAGCCCTATGCATCATTTGAGGCTCATACAATTCACTGCTTCCTGAGCCACTGGCTCCTACCAGCCTGATAGAGGCATTTTTCGCCACTTAGAAACACGCGCTGTGCGTCCGATCCCTTCCTCCTCAATATGTCCTTTATTACCATCAGGCATTTATGCCTCTTGTTTCTACTTCAGTGACCACTGAACACCAGCTTCATTAAAACTAATTGAATCGGAAACATGTCTGCCTGAGGAAACATTAACTCTTTCTGTTGGGGAAATTTCCGATTTCATTTTGTCAATAAGGTCAAAGGAGAGACTGTGTGTTCAATACTGATAGGTTCTGTACCCATAAACGTTAACTCTAGAGCTATTTCATTCAGGCAGAGCATGCTATCTGAATGCATTATGCAGCGTCTTGATCATTTATTGAAATCACCACACGTTTCTCCAAATCTAAGGTTTCCTGAACAATCCTATAAGCGTTTCCTCTCTAGCATTATGTCCTGTCAGTTTTATCGTGTAAATAATTGATCCTGCTTATCTTAATTGATTACTGGTACAAGCATTTCATTAATGCTTTTTTACTGACCACACTTGAAACAATAATTTGATGGCATCCATCAGAAATCAATGTGCGACGGCGGAGCATACACAGCTGTTTAATATGAAGTAAATATTTATGAGTGATCCGACTAGGCATCAAGTCGAGTCAATCTTCTTTGAAAGGATCTGTGAAAATGATTAACCTCATTTTACTGGTGCTGTCTGGGCTGGTAATGGCCATTAGAGCTAAGAAGGAGTGAGGCCTTTGATTTTTGGCTCCTCATCATTCACAGCTTGTCGCATCCCTTCATCCTTCATACATGGCTGCTGAATTGATTGTCTGTTTAGTCCTATGAATGATAAAGCTGCTCTGGGCCACAGGCTGAGAGGGACAGACACGGCTCACTTCCATCTATATGCAAGGTGGATTTCCTTTCCTGCCTCGCCACTTGGAAATCTGCTTTTTTGCATTATTTATTGGACAATCATAAGCATTTCGATATGGTAAATCAAATAGCCACAGGAATATAACAATGCGCAGTCATATTTAAAGTGCCATCATTCTTCTCTTTATTCATTCATCTTTGTTTAGAGTTATAGTCGGCCGGACTCGTGAGATTCCCAAGTTGTGTAATCGACATGTCTTACTGCAAGCTTGCACAGCGCCAACGGAACGGTAACATGAGAGGGAGTGATGCTGACCGAAGTGTGTTGATTGCAAACTGTGAAGGAGTGAAAAGTAACCAAATTAAAGAAAACTGGTACAGGAACATTGTAGATTATTACCTCGACTGGACGAAGCAGTGGGCTGCAGGCAACATGGAAAAAGCCAGATGAGTTGTTAAAATCACTTTAGTTTGAAAAAAAAGAATTAAATATGATGTGTTTTTGGGTTGTAGTCCTAAAGCGATCTATTTCGGGTCTCTACCTAGGATATTCAATTTGTACCTCAAAATAAATTGCAATATCATGTGCAATGTAAAGAGACACAATACTTAACTGTGATTTACTCTTGGCTTTAACAAAGCCGCGAGTTGATCCTGGAACTCGAGCAGAATACGGAGACAGTTGATCAACAGGAGGCATAATAGAGGTTTGTGTTATGTCTTTCTTGCACTTTCTCCACATCTTCCTCAACAACTGCACACTGCTGTTTGCAATACAATTCAGTTTCATCTAAAGCAGCAGTTTGAGCTAGTTTTCCTCTTCAGACGTTGTCCGAAGGTTTATGGTCAAGCGCCCTCACACCATGGGGATCAAATCAGGCAAAGGTCTGGCTTTTCTTTATGTCCCAAAATGGTTATTCACTGACTGTCCACATGGGAACCTATATGTTTTTTTAAAAAAAAGGAACCGGAAGAAAGAAAAAGACAAAAAATGAATTAAAGTACATCCCTGCGTAGATTTTCTGGCAGAACTGTTGGAAGCTCGACTCAGTCAAATCACTACAGAAAGCCAGCAGACTAAAACACACCGACAGCAGACCTGCAGCACTTCCAATCCACCAAGATCCACATGTGTGAACCCGTCAGATTGCATGACAAAATCAGACAAAAGTGCTGCAGTGTGCAGCTGTGCATGTAACATAAACCCTGATTGTCGCAGTGTGCAACGTGCATGTGTCATAGCATTTAATGGTGTGGATGTGAAGCAGCGTTCACAGAAGCTGAGAGACCCAGTTTTATCTTCTGATTCCTCACTTTGTGAACAAGCACTTAGCAAGAGAGACACTGGCTGTCGTCGGCGCCTGCACCTGTCTGGCTGTGGTTTGCTGTTCTCTGTGCAGCAACTGAAGACGTGGTTGGAAAATGATTTCTTTCCTTCCTCCTCGCCCTTCTTGTGCTGTCAGAATCAGAACGTTCCACTATGCTGTCAGTTATGGGGAGGAAATTAACCGATGCTTTTAATGAATTTAGACTGAAAGTTCTCCAGCATACATAATCATGTACAAACACTGACAGAAGTCTCAGCTTGTGCCATGTTTTATTGTGTCAAGACAGACATGTTTAAAGCCTAACTGTACTTTGAGTCAACAGACAGAACTTGTGACATTGTAATGCACCCTTTCAACAGATCTGCTAAATGTCACCAAACTGCTTGTGAGTGTAATGCTCATTTGCCTTGGAATTAGCACTTCACAGTGACGATCTAATTATTTAGACAATTTATTGCCTGCCGCTAATATCGCTCAAAATAAACTGTTCCCTTCATCTTGATCATGTGATAAATGTGGAATCGCTGCGGATCAGTCGCAGACATGCCTCAGAGCCTGCATGGCGTCACTTCTCTGTTCAGAGAGACTGGAGGAAAAGGTTTGTGACAGCGCGCAGCTTCACTTCGTGCAGCCCATCCACCGCCGTGTTAGATGCATTTCTAAATTGCTACAAATACGCACGACAATAGGCAGATTTGGCGCGGCATCGTCTCGGCAGATGGAAAATTCGCCTAAAGGATCTCACTTCACAACTTTTTCCTGACTAAAAGCAGAAGCTATAGACTCTGGGAGGTCGTCGGTATAAAGTTAAAAATAAACCTTTGTCTTCGTTATGTGTGTCTTTGTTTGTTTATTTGTTTATTTACTCATCTCCAGTAAAGGGGATATAAATACGCACATCTTGTGTGCTTTATTTTTTTCACTTATAATTACGCGTCTTGGCCATAACAGGTTGCAGGTCGTCTGATCTTCATTTTCGGTATAAGTAAGTTTATGTTCTGGTTTTACATGTCGACGGAGTTCAACCAAATAAATCGGTTTGGAAAAGCGCAAAATATAGAAGTATACTAATTAAAATATAAAGGTGAGTATTTACTTCTAAAACGCTCGATCAAAACTTTAATCAAGTTTTGGGCCAGCAAAGAAAAGACTGAGAAATGCATTCCGATGATCCAATGCCCTTCTTTAAATTTTGTGTGTCAAATTCAAATAGTTTAATTCGCTTTGGATTTAAAATAATAAAAGGGTCTCTTTTAATAAGATATTAGAATTATAATAATATGCAGAAAGACTTTTAATATGGTCGATCAAAAGTAGATAACAATTGCTTCGACTAAAATGTTTATTCTGGAAAATTATGTTTTGAAACCGATAAATATTCAATATGTGTAAGACAAATAATTTGACTTCATATAAAACACGAGTAGGCCTAGATATTATTTGCGATATATTCGAACTATTTCCCTTTCTTCTGGAAGGAAATAGGTTTATACAATGTTATATCATTCATTTTAAAGAAAAACAAACTCTTACTTATTATCGTCGATTTTATTTTTGCGCAAATATAACGTTAACTATGTTCAATAAGGAAATAGTTTGAACTCGTGATTATTTTCTCTGATGCATAAATCTGATCCGAGGTCAAAATTTATTAAAAATGAATTTCAGATAAATTATCTCGCAAAAAATCTGATTTAAAAGTTTTATTTGTAAACATTAAATAGTTCTTTCTCTCTAAAGTTTTTGAATTCGGCACCAAAAGCGTTACAGAAGTTGTAAGTACATCAAGATGTCAGCGATGTAGGTCTATATATGTTTCAATTTCCAAACGTGTTCAATCATATCTATCTAGACGTTTATAAAAAAATAAAAAATAAAAATAAAACAGACAACGTGCTCAGCATGAACATGGATGGTTTGAACTCGTTTAAATTGCACCATGCTTCGTGTAGCTCTTTGCAATAAAAAATAATAAATATATAGAAACGTTTATATTCAACAGCAACAATACTTACAGCACATACAAACAAGGAATGTCTGACAGTTTTACAAACACCATGGGGTCCCTCATTTCCTATACAGATGAGCTATTTTCCACATAAGCGTCATACATAAAAGAAGTGCCATAACTACGAATCTGTATCAAATCTAGCAGACTACATAGTGTCCGGTATATATCATATATAGACATCACCTCAGCAAGTGCCTATAAATAAAATAGAAATAAAAATGAAGAAAAAACATGCGTTGTCTTTTCTGGATACTTTTGGGATCCTGTCAGAAACACATAGGCACGAGTCAGAAAAGAAAGTCAAATGAAATCTTCTCATTATAACAAACTTTGTACACGTTATAAACCGATGCCTTAGATGCATCACATAATCTCATAATATACAGTGAGTGTGTGCGCGCGGGCGTCTGTTTATATATATATAAATGGAATATATT
Organism: Brachionichthys hirsutus; assembly: GCF_040956055.1. Lineage (NCBI taxonomy): Eukaryota > Metazoa > Chordata > Actinopteri > Lophiiformes > Brachionichthyidae > Brachionichthys > Brachionichthys hirsutus. The sequence goes on along the minus strand of NW_027180327.1, from coordinate 537,268 downwards.
ACATTTGAGTATGCTGGATCAGTAAATCCGATGTTAAATAAACAGTACATGTTTGCAAGACCGGATTAAATTGACAATATGTCCACTGGAGAGAAATTGCGTTAAGGGAGAAAAAAAACTATTGAATTAATAGGTCTACGCAGCAATCAGAGTATAACTTCCTCTTGTTATTTTTTCTTCGTGAATCCTTACTCGTGTTGCATTAATGTTCTATTATCTTATACGGAGCTTGCAAATATTCAGAAATGATCATGTTAAAAATCTGTCGTCCGACACAAACAGTCTTTCGGGAGTTCTTTGATGGCTTTCCATCGAGTCAGACTCAGAAAGGTAGGGTGTCGAGGAAAAGTTTGTCAATGATTGCCGGCGGAGGAACTAAATCTTCTAGTTTTAAGTAAAAGATACGCTGCAGACCTTGAGTACATAGTGTGCGCAGTTCAGGGAGCTTTCCCAAGAGTTTTGACAAGTAGTTGGGACGATTCAATCCGCCACCATTGAACGTAACTTGATCTTTGAGGCAGTTCACTATCTTGTTTTGGAGATCTTCGACTCTTTTAGGCTCTTTAAGCCCGTGTCGCTCTGAAATGAAGAAGAAATCACACGGGTGAGGAATCTCTGAAGCACCTGCGTTCTCTGTTTTGCGTGCGTAAAAAAAGGCGAACGGGTTTCCAAAGACGCAGCCGCGCCTTAACGCACCTGTTACCATGGCGAGAGCTGCGATGCAGGAGAAAGCTGAGATGTCTATGTTCATGCTCTGCAAGTTGGAAGAAAACTCAATGATAGAGTCTACCCACTCTCCAAATCCACGGACACACTGTAGCCTGTGCAGCACTACTCCGTTACAAAAAATAAGCTTGCCTTCAACTGGGTTGGATCTGTAATTAAAAGAAAATGCAATTAATTATATGCTTGGCATTAGGGATTTAGTAGCCTTCTTATACTGAGCGTTAAATGAAACAAAAAGCAATGAATCCTGCAGGAGATGATAATTATGCAAACGCATTGATTGTTTTAGTTAATAATTACAATAATTACGAGCTTACCTGTATGAGAGCCGCAGGACAAACAGTTCAAGGAAAGCAGATTCAAAGAGGAGATCTTGATCTTGCTTTGGCAGCTCAGAAAAACCAGGGATCTTCTCCGCCCATCCGCGGATGATCTCCATGGAGCCCGTCAGGAGATCATAGAACTGCTGGATGTGTTGCGTGTTGTCTCCAGCCATTTGGTAGTCAGGGTTAGCCTGGAACTGGAATTTAATTTAAACAGCGCCTTAATGAGGTCCTTTAAAATATATAATCCGTGAAATTGCAAATAGCCTTTTCCAAGAGAGAGAGAGAGAGAGGGGGGGGGGGTTGCTTTCTTACTATTAAATTAACGTCTTCGTTTTATTAAGTTCTCCATTTCAACGCAATTTATTTGGGGAAAAATATTCCACATTAAAAGGTTTGACAAAGTTAGGAATTCAGCGACGTAGTACAGGAAACTTTGTTCCCTAAATGTAAGACTAAATTAAAAAGGCCGTTAATCTCTTACTTCTGCGTGTTTTCAGCCTCGGAGCAATTGTTGCGTGTGTCTGTGCGCGCGCGCGCGTACGCGTGCATGCATCCCCGTGTCTGAATTATTTTAAGGGCGGTGGTACCTTACTGACCCTGGAGTAGTCCAGAGCAGACATGGAGGGGTTGGAGTCCACATGGGCCCGAACAAGTGCGCTGATGAGGCTCACTGGCGGCGAGGGTGGCGAGGGCTCCTGGGGACTTTTGGGTTTGGATGGCAGGCGTCCTCTCCGACCTTTAAGGTTATCCGTCCGGACAACTCGATTGGAAGAGAGACATGACTGATATGTAAATAGTTCAGGCACACCCGAACTCCTGTTGGAGTGCGTAATATTTCAAATAACTAAGAATCATTCTTTTACGCACAACCAATGTATCAGTAGGTAAAAATCTGGTCTCAAGCAATTTAATGCATGGCTTAAACATACCTTCCCTCACCATTCCGACGACCATGCACTTCTGGAAACGACAGAACTGGCAACGATTCCTTCGGCGTTTGTCAACAGGACAGTTTTTATTTGCTAAACAAACATATTTCGCATTTTTCTGAACGGTGCGCTGCAAAGAGAGAAAAGCATAACGTAAGAGTGCAGGCCAAATTGTAAGGCATTAAGTATAATAAAGCATGAACTGTGGATTCATGCACACGTGATAGAACACGCAAAATAAAAAGGATGAAAATGATATAATCTCGTGTGAAGCGGAAATAGGCGGTCATCTAATAAATGATCGCGCTTGTTCATATAATTTCTCCATGGAGGTATAGTGGGTGGATTAGATATAAAGCCATGTAGTGTAATGTCATGAAAAGTTATTTTAAACACGCACTTTCGGGTCCCTTTTTTTTATATTTATCGATGCCTGCATTCCAAATGTGATTCCAGTAAATGTTTTTGTTACCATTATTACAGTTCGATCTCTCATATGCAGAGCATCATGAGCAGCACACAGCTCTCCTTTAATAACAGCTGCACTGATTCATGATCGCTGTCATGTCAGCCCACCTTGAAAAATCCTTTGCAGCCCTCGCAGGTTCGAACTCCATAATGCTGACAGGCTGCGTTGTCCCCACAGACCGCGCACAGACCCTCGTTTGACGGAGATCCTCGGCACGGGGGCGACGGCACTTGGCTGTCTCCCAGCGGGTGTCCGTGGCCGAGCTGCAGCGAGTGAGGGAAGGCCAGACCCGCCTGCTTCCGGAGGGCGCTGGGCACCGCGAAGCTCTGGCCGTCCAGGCCGCGGTGCATCCCCGGGCTGTCGTGGCTCATGGAGACGTGCAGCGGCCCGTCGAAGCGCATCTGACAGCTGGAAACAGGAGTGCCGGGCGGCGACTGCTTGAATGAGAAGAGCGAAAGTCTCGACACCGGATTCTTGCGCTGGTCCATCATGTGAGAAGTGGCCGCAACATAGTTCTGGTGGAAACTGTGCAGGGATCCAGGGTCCTCCCACATGTGATTGGGCTGGACCTGGAAGTTCGGTGTGCTCGGCGCATGGGGCGAGGCGGGTTTGAAGTACATGGGCCCCGAGTGAGCCATCATTTCCTCCGACTGGGGCGGCAGGTGGCTCTGCTGGTGGTAGCTGTGCATCTGGACGTCCTCCACCTTGATAGAGGACTGATCCCCCGAGTGGGGCATCTGATACAGGCAGGGCGGTTTAACGTCGTAACTCGTGTTATAGTTGTCCATGAAGGTACTAAAACTTGGGAGAGAAGTAGTGGCGGTGATTTCGGTGTTGGTCAAGTCCATGCTAAACTTCACAAACTCGGGCGTTAAGAAGTCGCAGCTGTATTCTCCGGCGGTGTGGTAGCTGTAGCTCTGAGAAGCAGGACTCGCTCCTTGAGGTGATGATCCATACTGAGCCTGAACGCAGGGCATGGCTGGAAACCAAACCGGGGAAAACGCATCAGAATTCCTCACATATATTTAAAAAAGAAAGACAAAAGTTTTACTGTCTCGTCTATTTTGCTCAGATTTTACTCTGAGAACAAAATGAAACTGGGATGTCTGTGTTTTCTAAATCATACCTCAAGTCTTCTGACACGCTGAAACTTGAAATGGGTAATATCAAGAGTTGTATAGTCGTCAGGATTCAACAAAGCGGCACTATGTTGGATCTTCCCCTGCAATACACATCACATTTGACATTTACTAGATTGATAAATAAAATCATTTCTAGAAATGATCAGTGAGTTTCTGGATGAGATTGGCCGGAGAGCGCCGACAGGAAAGCGCACAAACTGCAAATAAACAAAACTAATAAAATGAAGTAAAAGCATTTAGATAAATATACTAATAATAGTAAAAGTATGTCCAAAAAGTAGACAATTCGAAACAATAAAACATAAATTACATCTTTTCATTTTGTGTAAGACAAACTTCGCACACTTTGACATCCGTGACAGAAAAAAAGACACAAATTCGGTCGAAACTTCAGTCAAGAACCGCAAACCTGAACAGCCTGACTCAGTTTTTTTTGCATTTTGTCACTTTAGCAGCGGAAAATTAAAAAATGCAAATAAATACAAAAAGATTGAAACGGACTGTGCTGAAGCGCAAAGGCAAAATATGTCGCAAAAGAAAACGCGCTTACCTCTTTCACATCAGGATCGCGGCTTTCAATCCACGCAGGAAGCATGAAAGGGGAAATCATGAAATTCTGTAAAAGCTCCAAATCACGAGCGGCGGTCGACCAGGCAGGCAAAGCGCACGACTCGAAGCAGCTTCAACTACCCAGTGTGGCCAATGTGGCTTTGTTTATGTGAGCTCTGGAAACCGTGGCCCACGTGTTTCACAGCGTGACGTCATCGGCGTCGAGCCAGAGAAGGACCAATCCGTTCGGGAAGTCTCTCAAGCCCCAATTTCCCGGTGAGTATTCCATGTTTGTCTTATGGTATGCGCTCCATGTTGCTTCCCACATGGACATTAGCACAGCTGCCTGGATTATACACCTCTAAGTCTAACAGGCTTTGATGTTTGCAGAGGAATTACGTTTTACGTGTCTGATGTGAATCTATAATGTGAATTTATTTATTTATTTTTTAAATCACAGATGTGAAAAGTAATTTAAACATATATGTCCTACATATGGCTTTGCACGTATACTGATGCTATATTCTTATTCAAACAGGGCTGCTTATAACTCTGCGTTTAAATCACACATGATGGAATCAAGGTAAACGTCTGGCTTGAAGCAGACCAACATGAGGACAGCGCAGGTAGAAACTAGTGCTCGGTTTATTTACGGTCTGATAGTTGTTATTTTACTGGAACATTGAGATGAGCGTCCACTGGCGCATCCACGCGCAGTTATGTCATAATGCGGCTGATAAACTCACTAGACTTGTAGGAAACGAGCCAAATGAAGCGGGGGTCAATATTATTCTTCGTTATCTTCTGGCAGGATTTCTCTATTTCAATTGTGTTCCAAATTTAGACCTCAAATGGGTTGGCGTTTGCGGGGTGGGCTGTCTATTCATAGAGTTGGTGCGTGTGAGCTGCTGGAGGAGGAGGGAGGGGGCAGGGAAATGGGGGGGTAATTAGTGGGCCTGTAGCCAGTTGTCATGGGGGAACCAATTTAATCCCCAGAGAGGGAAACGTGATAGGAGCAGGCGGAATGGAGAATGACGCAGAAAACGCTCAAATTGACGCAGTCGCCACAATAATCTGTTGGCCTTATTGTTCTGCAGTGATGGAATAACTGATCTCAGTGTAATCTTACAGCAGCACATTGGAGCCAATGAAGTTGGTCTAATTTTCTAGATGCATATTGGTCTAGGAAGTCAGCCAAGGTGAGGCGAGACGTGCAGAGGTGTGTGTCCACACGCACGCAGCAGCAGCAGAACCGCAAAGCGTATAGTGCGCACGAACCCTCAGAACAGCCATCAGTCTCAAAACGTGTGTGTGTGCGTGCGTGTGTGTGCCCTGCTCAGTGCACGCAAGGACAGTCTGCTCTGCAACGACAGGGAACTTATCATGGTTACATTCACCTCTAGAGGACACTATTGTTCACCAGCCATACATCAAGCAACTTCTGTTTCTTACAATTAACCTTTATAATTAACCTAGCCCCATTAAGGCTACGTGGTCACGCCCAGTCGTTTTCAGGTGCAGCAGGATTTGTAAATTACAATCTCCTCCTCACACATTGCGCTGTGAATATTCAGACGATGAACAATGGCGTTAAGATTCTGGTGCTTTTTTGTCTTGACTTTCTCTTTGCCTTCATGGTCACCGCTAATTAGGCCACCTTTTACTCCATCCCCAGCAGCAGGCTCCTAGTTTGTCAACACGTGCACACCTCGTGTCATTCCATTCATCATGCCTAGTTAGAATGTGCATGTGAAGCATCCAGCATGGATTCACACTGTTCCGTATGAAAATATCAACGACAGCACGTCGCATGGTGACCCTGAGTTCCCGTCATCCATTCACTGAATGGGATTTAGAATGAAAACACAATTAGCACTTTAAATGGCTATTTTAATGTGTAGTGTAATTAACTTCCCATTTATGTGCCCAATTAATTAGCAGTCATTTGAGCTTGATCAGTTCATTTGAATCACACAGGCTTCATTTCCTGAGATTTTATTTTTGATTTTGTTTGGAGAAATTATTTCTGACCTCTTCCAGTATTTTGTGTGTAATTGGTAATTGTAACATTGTGCATGCATGTATCCTGTGTGTGTGTGAGAGAGAGAGAGAGAGAGAGAGAGAGAGAGATCATTGTAGCACAGGCCATTAACTCACAGCCTCTGAATATCTCTGCGGTATCCAGAACTCTGCCGGAAACCCTTTATAAGGACTCATTTCCTCAAAGTTGCATCATGATTTGGATCCCTGACAATCAGACCAGTAACTGTTGTAAAGGGGGGGGGGGTTGAACATAATGCTTGTCCAGTTATGTCAGAACTTGAGTTCAAAAGCCTGATGTTTGCAGATAATCCTCATATTCTGGGCCATCATGTGTCTCACCTGCATGTTGGCCCACATGAAAGGATCCATTAGTGATGTCATCACTGCTCAGTATAATTCCAGGATAAAAAGACAGGCAGGTCTCAAGCCAGGATGTTGTCATCTACATCTTTTTCAGATGGCACAGCTGCATTTACCACACGCTTGACATTATTTTCACTTTTTGTTATTTCATTATGAACAGCTTTACTACATTCTCATAGCGACTTTGAGTTTCCAGAAAAGCGCTATATAAATAAAATATATTATTATTATTATTATTATAATAATGATGTATTTATATAATATCAGTATTCACATATGAGTTATGATGAAGCTTACCTTTTTTAAACTCACTCTTTCTTTCTTCTTTCTTCTCTTTCAGCACTCTAATGTTTTCTGGTTCTTTTACTTTACATAATTATTTCAGTTTTCCACTACTTTAGCTTGCACTCTACACTTCTGAGGCAAATATCACACTTTTTACTACAGTACATTTATCTGACAGCTACTTTTCAGAGGAAGAGTTTATATGTCAACGATGAGTGGCTCACAAAAATATACAGCTATAGATCAGAATAGAATAGAATAGAGTTAAATGTGGTTCAGTTTGTACTATTTAGGACATAGATACTTATTTTGCCACTGTTGTAGCTTGTGGAAGTGGTGGTTAATTAATTTTAGATTAATTTATTGGGGAGGGATAGATGTATAAAGTTCTAGAAAATAAAAATGTCCTAAACGCTAGTATGCAGCATTTTCACATTAGAATGTCTAAATGTTTTTACCAAGCTGTGTTCGAGTACCGGTATATTGTTTGATGAAGGTAAGGTAAACCAAAGAAATGCAGCTCACATTATTTTTTATTTCTTAATTGCTCATTGATTACTCTTTGATTCATTTACTTGGTGGCAATGCTCCACTCTCCCTACATAGGTAGTTTGCAAAAATGTTGGGCCTCCCGCGCAAAATTCATTTCATTTCTGAGCACCAGCAGGTATCGAACTTTCTGAGAATTGAACAGCCCGACCCCGAAGGCATCCCTTTGCTCAGTGTCTTCTTTCAATTTCGAGATTCTCTCTTTCAAGCTTAAATGTCTACTTAATATGCTTTAATGCCTGCTCTTTAGAGCCAGGGAGCACTTCATCACTTTTATACACCTTTATATAACACACTGTTAACTAGCAATGCCTTATGGAACAGCTTGTCTTGCAGCTGGAAGACGCCTCCGTGGCATGATGGAGATACCTGTTCACCATTCACAATGAGACAGTAAAATGGGAATCGAGGCTTCTGCATACTGCTGCTGTCTATATCAGTCAGCGATGAATATTCATGAATCACAGTGTCATGACATGCTCTGTAATTGGCAGCAACATTAGTAATGACACTGCTGGTATCAAGTCTCTGCATATTCATGTGGTGGGGCAATATTTCCTTGCGGTGCTGCTTTTTTTCTCTCCTCCTGAAAGTGGAAATGTATTCTGAAGCTGCAGGTGTCCCTGGTGCCACAATCAATTGCTGGCTGGATTGTACCCCAGTGAAAATCAGACAAACCATTAGATTCTTTGTCAATCTCTTTGATTAATAACAAATCTGAGTTATAAAAGGTTGGTCGGAGTCTAAATAGTGTAAAGTGAATATCTTTGTAATAGTTTTGAATGCAGGCCTTAAGGAGTCCTTTATTGCTACCAGCAAACGGAAGTATAAAAAAACCACTGATAAAATATATTGATACATTTTATCAAAAAGGAAGACAACAAATTTAATTATAATAAAATAAGATTATCAGCAAGAAAATAATGTCATGTATTTGATCTCTTATCAAAGTTTTAGCAGATTTAGCAGTTTCTACAGACACAAGACTAACTGATCTAACATACTTATAGTGTACAGGAATTTTCTGCAACTCCATTCGGCCTCATTAAAGAGTCCGAGAATAGATGATGAGGGAATTGGCTAAAGCTTTGCCTAAGCTGCAAGGCTTTCTCTTCTAAGCAGCTGTATGAGAGGATTTTTTTTTCTATCATGGATTTAGTTTATGGAGTGCATGATTCAGGCTGGTGCAAGGAGGCAAGCCCAGTTCCATACCAGCAGGGGCAGTGTTGAAATGACCACAGTCAGTTTTCAAAGTCAGCTTCACAGGCACTGAAAACGATTGTAGCGGAGGAAAGACTTGTCCTTTTTGGATGTTTTGTAAATTAAAGTCCTGCATTTAATGTGCCTAAAGAATCCGAGTAATGACTGGAGTAAACGATCCCTGCAGCAAAATAGAAGTGGTTTTAACCATGTTATATGGAGATAGATAAAAACCTATAAAGCTATAAACACCCTCCACTGTTTATCATAATCAATCTGAGTGATGTCAGATGTGTGGTGAAACAAAAAAATCTAAATCTAAAAATCTCATCGACCGTAATTTTGTACTTAATACATTACTTGAGTTATTTCCCTCTGTGGCATTATAGTTCAAAACACACAAGTGTTGGCTAAACCAGAACAAAATAAATGCTGAACGCTGCTTAGCTTTAGCACCAGGCCTGCTCCATGCAGCACATTTTAGCAATACATTTCTTACTCTGCAATCTTTGCTATGTTCTTGTCCCTATTTTTTCCTGTTGATCACCAATTGGGCTCTCTATCTATCTGTGAATTGCAGGAGGAGGCATAGCATTAGGCAGTAATGGGAACGGATGTCACTTTGTGAATTTTATGGCCTCTCTCGACAGCAGGATACAGAAGGTAACAGGTAAGCGCAATATTTAATGTGCTGCGTTGTTAACAAAGTATTTTTAATAGGCCCGAGATGACCTTTTTGAATTTAAAAGCCAGATGAGGTTCGGAAAGGATTATACTTGCAGCAGAATTTTATTTTATGTATGACAAACCACAAATAGAACTTGAAAAGCACGCAGAGAGCGCAGACCTCCGCCAAGCAGCTCATTCCCCTCATAATTGGATTTACACCGTCCACATGGTGATCTGGATTCTCATCAAAAGGTTATAAATTGTTCTTGGTATCTTTTTACACCAACCATGAAAAGTAAAAGTGAATCGGAGTTGATGTGTATTTGTAACTGATTTTTGAATCCATAAATGGAGTTTTCAATGTTAAAATGTAACATAAATGTCCTAACGTTATTCTGGATCCAATCCAGATGAAATTCGGTAGTAAGATAGAGGTACCCACCCTACATGACTGTGTGAATTTCCATAAACATTGGTAAATGATAAACCGAGAGATTGAGGAACACATTTTGTAGCTCCATTGACTGCAATGTTACCAAAGATTTCAAACTGATCCATAATCTCTAGTGGATCATCACTAAAATCGAATCATCTGTTCCCAATATTCCCAACATTTCCAGAAAATGTAATCAAGATCTGTCCAGAACATTTTGAGTTATCTTGCAAACAGACCGACGGCCAGACAGACAGACAAACGCCGGTGATGACATAACCCCCCCCCCCCCCCCCCTGCCTTGGCAGAGGTAATTAATAGTAAGTGGCACATTGTGGATTGTTTGCATCCCTTTTGATATTTTCTCCAGCAGATGGTGGATCATATGGTGCGTCTGTAATGTGTTCATGACTAACAACTGCAGTGATCTTGAGAATGACTGTCATTTGTCTTCTTCTACTTTGCTAATTTTAGATAATCCTGTGCTCACGTTGTCTTTACTGAGTGCATGTCTTGTAATCAGTCAAGTTTGCTTGTTAACATGTCTCAGAGCAGCCCGCCTTCATGCCACATGCAGATTCTGTGATTAATCAAAAAAGATGATCTTTTGAAATGTTATTTGGAGTGGAATATAAATAAGCGTGTGATGTATTGTTTTTTTATTGCTTGATGGTGTCTGACAGCTTTGTCACAAAAATTCATGGCTATTTTTTGTAAATCCATCACGAGGAATATAAAGACATATGCATAATAATGAAACACATTTATTAATGTGTGCTGTCCCCTGGAGTCACATGACAATGAAATGGATGACTGGTTTTCTTTTGCCAGGATGCTGTCGGCCTGCGTTTTGCATGTGGACACTTCTCGAGAGGTAAAAATGTGGACGAGCTCCTGTCTCACATTTGGCTTATAAAGGTCTCACAAGAGTTAATTGTTCTCCACAATGGAGGAGGAGACCCCAACTCATGGGAGTTATATGGTTGCCCTATGTTTCTTTAGTAAAGGTTCTGCAAGCGTTTCTTGGACCTCAACTGAATTATCTTTCCATAAACTACGTAGTAAGGACAAGAAAATATTTCTTTTTTTTTGTAGTCCTCAGATTTTGCCCGCAGGATTTTTTGTGATATTTTAGTAAATCCCATAATTTCCAGCAATATATTCCTTCAATACAATGAACATGGGTTCCGTAGTCTTAAAATATTCTCACATATCCTGCTGCTGTGAATCGTCATTAGTGTGTATTCATCCACAGTTAAAAATAGTCCCCATCAAATACATTCATTATTCCTGTTGAGTAATATTTGATGAAAACTGTAGCACCCCAAAAATTCCAAACAATTTCACCAAAGACAAAAATAACTACATCTTCAGTTGAACCAAAAAAATCCCAGATGTGAGGTGAAGAAGTCAGAGGAAATTGTGCATTACAGTGTTGGTTTTGGCATTTTGGGTACCACCCTTTGTCTAAATAAAGTCTCATCACACATACCAGGAATCCATTTATGAACAACCAAACTAATAAAGCATTGTTTCTCCTTCAATACAAGTGTTGTCATTTTTTGGAGGGAACAGCTTTTTGGTAGGATTTCTGGTTCCGCCCCTGATGTAGCCACAAAATGGGCATTCGCCATCCTGATTTTGCACAACCTCCTCGCCATTGTGATGGAGTTGCATCTCTCTGGGGTTTCAATCTGTAAGGCGCTTCGCTTGTCTGCTGTGAACTCGGCAGCAGCAGCAGCAGCACGTTCGGACTGGGAGGATTTCTCCCCTTAACAAGTCCGTGGGCTGCAGTCCAGAAAGCAACGATAACTCTTTTGTTCTTCTCTAGTGAGGGAAAGTGTTCTCTCGTGGTTATCATTACATACCAAATCAATTATCTATGCTGCTGGTCGGAGGCTTCTTAAGAATGTTGTGCCTCTTTATTTACTTGTTTTGTCTTCTGTTGGTGTAGGGGGGGTTAAACCATTTCTTCTAATCCGCTGTATTCTTCCTCTCTTCTTTTCAAACTGGGATTTACAGATAATCTGGAACAGCAAAGAAGCTTCTAATAGTGAAACAGAAGAGTGGTTAGCGTAGCGATAACAACAGTATGAAAATCATATGATTGCCTTCAAATACACCCTTAAAAGTGCTGAAAAGAAAATGATGCATTATTTTGCTCTTTTATATATATATCTGCATCCTCAAAATAAATCTGTAACTCCCTTCTGAGATTCATACTGTCATGCTGGTGGAAGTGATTGTTGTTTTTAACCAATGGAATATGTATGGCCTCACAATATTGTTCTCGTCATGAATATTACAGTAGAAAGTTGTGCATATGTGAATAGCATCTTGATCCATTCTAAAGATTTGGGACAATAAGTATCCAAATGTTGATGCGTTTTCGAGGCTCCTATTGTCAGATCTGGAAACTGCCCTTGTGCAGGGAGACAATTTCTCATCAGGCACCAGCAGCCGGAGCACCAGGCTCATTCACGGAGGAGTCCGATATCTACAGAAAGCCATCATGAAATTGGATTACAAACAGGTAAATGCTTCATTTTTTCTCTGCAGCTGACACTTATCCGCAGAATTCCTGGTCCCTCTGGTCATATTGCTTTATTTACTCTCCCATGTTCATTTTTCATTCACGGGAAGCAGTGACATGTTTGCCTTGAATGACTGGCTGCCTGGAATTTTCTGAAGTTGTCTTAAAGAAATCTTACAACTTGGCAGACCTTTGTTGTGATGAAATAGTAGATTAATTCGTAAAATGATCAGCCAGTAATAGGTGGACTGAAGCCAACGTGTCCTCCTTTGTCTGTGAATTGTTTAAGACGAGTCACCTGGGTTCAAACTGAAATGTCACCATTTTTTTGTTACATTTCACAGTATGTGAGAAACCTCATTATTCCCAGCTCGTGTTTTCTTGAAGAGCCTTATTTTGCTATCTGTATGAACATAAGCGGGTCCTGGAGGTGAGCAGCAGAGGAGACCAATTAGTGTGATTGCAGGAGACGCAACTGCGGAGTCAGCAGCTCCGCAGTAAAATGGAGACGACATGTCTTGAATGAAACAGGGGGTGAAATAAAGCAGTGCTTTATGGGATGAGGAATGTAAGTATTATAGCTGAAAATATATTTACTAACAAGACAAAAAAATCTAATTTTGCTCTGAAAATTAATTAATGACAAACAAAAGTACAGGAAATGTTCAGGTATCAGACGACGGCCTAGACGGGATTGGCTCGCTGCAGTCATTCAAATATGCATATGAATTATGTTTAATTAATTACTTTAAGAATGTAGATAAAAGCTCAATTTAGGTTTCAATTATGTTATAAAAAAATATTAGAGCTGAAAGAATCTGTCAATGAAGTCAAAAATCCAAAATGTCACTTCTGATTCTGGAAAACTGTAACGTGCAGTTAATGTCATGCAATGATTTATTGATTAAATAATCATTCAGTTCATTCAGTTACTTAACTATGAAAAGATTCATTATTTCAGCACTAATTGGAATATATTTCAGTCAGGACAGATGGCCTTTCCATCCATTTTGAATCTCCTGAAATGTGCTCATATCCAGTCCAGTTGTTTGACACCTTCAGTATCTGTCATCCTTAACGCCTCAGGTGTACAAGTCAATTCTAATTTCTCCTATTCTATCATCATTTTTCACCTCATGTACAAGACAAAAGCTGTAAATCTGTGCTTTCACAAAGGCGCAGCATCCTGAAGATGGATAAGTTCAGTAGGATGGTGGTAAACCTTTTCCCAGTGGGATGAGAGACACATTGGAGTGTAAGGGGAAGGAGGAAGAGCGGTCCATGGCATCGCTGCACCATCTCCCCTTGCTCTCCTAGACTTGGGTGAACTCAGAGGCCTTGATTTGATTTGTGCAGCCTTGAATCATAAGCTTTAATTGCACCTGACATTTAAAGCCTCTATCTGGTATTTAAAGCAGTGTACAGGTGTGGCTCATTACTGGGAGGGGGGATCGGAGATGTTCTGATTTCTATCATTGCTCAGTCGTGGCAGCGTCTTAACTCATCATGCTGCCTGTCACCATCCCGCCACCCCTCCTTCACTCGCACAAAGCCGTATCTGACCCCAGGATCATCAGTCAAAGCACAGTTCAAGCACATCATAAAATAAAGTTCGTTTGAGTGCTGCAAACACTGTCATCGAGAAGGAACCTGCAGACGGGAACATGAGGACTCAAAGCGTGGCACACACAGTACCCTGAGATGTCACGTTACACATGGCATCGTGCTCTTACGGCATGATAAAACCTTTCTTAGACTGCCTCATGAGATCCAACACATGGGTGCACGTTGAGTGCACGTTTGCTATTCAATTATCGTTATGAACATTTATAACTCCCATGAAAGAGTAATACATTCTAGATATTTTAAGCATTATTAGAGCACAGTCTGTTTGGTACCGGAAGGAAACGTTAAATTAAATAAGAGTGCATTATTTATTATTGGGAGTAATCCTAAATTCTAGATCACGCTCTCTCAGTACAATATTGTGTGCCTCACTCAGCCATGTAATTGCTGTCTATGCCGGCGTAAACAATTTAGAGAGAGCATCTTTTTAAAGCAGAAAATAGCCAGTAGGCATTGCGTTCCAACCAGTCCCAGGATCCATCTTTCTCCGGGCTATATGTGCCTTGTGTTGGCATCACGAAAACAAAGCATATGTTGATTGTTAGCCAGGGTGTACATAGCATGTCCTCTTCACTCAAGGTCTCCCTTGTAGCTGCAAAGTCCCAACTTTGTTTCCCGAGGCTATCTGTCAGACTTCATTTAGCACGTGAGGATACGTGGATTCCCATGTACTGCAAAAAGGCAACATACCTCTGAGGGAATACGGCCACTATCTGAGCAGCGGTCTGTCAACCTTATTCATTTAGCAGAAGTAAAGTTGGAAAGGGGGGGATTTTCCATGAGCTATTTATATTTATGGTGTTTTGTGATAGGCCAATCTTTTTCTTTTTAGAACTGATCAAAATCTGGAAAGGAAATATTTATGAATTTTGTGATATTATTCAAACCTTCAATTCATGATTAGCGTAGCAGGAACAAAGGAGTCAGAAAATTAAAAGCACTAGACCATTTACATGTATTTAATTTTCCCTCAAGCTGTCTTTTCTACCCCTTTTCCAATATGCAACGGGGTAGATTATGGCAGTGACATTTCCTGTCCTGACCTTCTTTACTGGAGATTGGGCTTTGATTGCTTGGGTTCATCTCCTCAGGATTTTTCAAGCCATCACGGCCAGATAGTTTCAATGTGTAGACATCCTTTAGCCTTAGAAAATGTACACTTTGCAAACAAGTTCGGTAAGAAATGACAGCGATTGTCATAGTCTTTGTAAATATAGTCAATCAAGCACACACAAAAAAATATCCTCACATCCACAGTCCTGGTCTGTATTCAAAATGTTAAACTTTAAAGGAAATATTGCCTCCTGTTTCCTGCCTTTGTTTATTCATCATTCAATTTTGTCCTTCTTCTTTGTGCTTGAGGAGGAATTCACAAAAACATCTGGGCTAATAACCGCTAATCTCCTGCTATACCTGTAACAATTTATAGGACACGTCAGCCCAGCCAAGCATCTCTGGTTCTATGACTGGGAGACATGAAATTCATTGTCATTATTGTCCCTGTCATTTTGCAGCATTTTGCTCAGCCACAGAGTTCCTCTCACTCCACTGAATTTGTACCTCCAGGAGGCTGGAGCGAGTGATGGTGTGAGCCGAGTGGAGGTGGGGTTAGGATGGAAGGGAGGAGAGAAGAGGAGTGAGGGGGGGGGTCCTTCTCCTCCTGGAGCCTTGATGCTCATTTAGCTTTGCTCTGCCATTTGGCCATTTTGGTTTTTAATTGCTGATGATAATTATCATCATCATTACTGTTATCTTCATCAATGTGTCAGGTTGTTACAGCCTCGCTCTAAGATTCATTCATAAATCCTGGTGCCGCCATCTGACTAATCCTTGAATTCCTGACATTTAATGTCGTATTAATGTTCCCGTTCTTTGCACAGTGCCAATCTGTGCCAAGCTCAGACCAGAGAACTGTGAATCATAGGGTCAAAGGTCATTAGAAGGATCAGACACTGCCTTCCGATGCCGAGCCCATCTCAGTCTGTGTGTTTACATGCCTGCATGTAGGCGCGTGCACACACACACACACACACCACCAGTGACATAAGTTCACGATCCACATACTATAATGCACATAATATAATGGTCACATCCACCCTACAGTGATGAAGAAGTGGAGTCTATGGTCTTCCTAATATATCATGGCAGGGTGCATACGCTTGTATGTAATTCATTCTAAAATGTGGCCTTTAAATCTGTTGTTTTCTTGTTAACTTGTTTTATATATTTATTTAATTCCCTTAGAGGAGGAATGTCTTCCAGCATACTGTAGCATTAAGCAGGACCCACCAGCTAGCGAGCCTGAAGTCGTTCAAATGTAGAATAAATCAGGGCACAAAGAGCCCCGCTCTCTCCTGAAGAGGAGCAACATTTTCTCTGGCCAGCAACGAGGCTTGAACTTCTTGGCAATAACAAATAGAAAGAAAGTCACCAGAGACACCAACATTAAAAGCGATTAATCATCTCTATTCTTCTTTACTTCTCAACCAAGGCATTGTTCAGCAATAAATCTTCAACGATGTACATCAGAATCACTTCCTAATGAATCTGGGCTTTGTTCATTTGTCACCTTTTAGATCCTTTCATTTAAATTACAAAACTTGTGACCTTGTGACTCTGAATATAGATCTGTGGTATTTTGGAGCTGAAGAGGGATTAATCCATAAATCTTGATATTAGATTTCTCTGTTCATTAAAAGGTTTCGGCCAGGGAATCTTCAGCTAGGAAAACAGATCAGCTGCTGTCAATGGCTGTTTAGTGGCACATTGACAGAATGAAGGACGTGACAATAAGTGGAAGTGATTGTTTTTGGTCATCATTCAATCAGTTTTTCTTTTCAACAATGTCGGCTATCTGTTTATCTAATCATGTATGATAAATAAAAAGTAAAAACACATGCAAACATATATAGAATGTAGAACAATAATAAATAATATATTATCTTAATAGGAACAGGACCCTCATCTGACATAAATATCTATCATGAGTTACACACAAGTTAAAAATGTCAAACAAGGTTCATCAGCTTCTACCTCTCCTAGCTTGCTATATTGTAAGGGTTTGATCTGCCTGCTCCTTATAGTCCCTGCATGTTCCTATGTGGAGCTGCTCCTCTTCCCAATGCAGGAGAGAGGAGGGGTGTCCGGGGCCCACACTCAGGCCAAAGGGCCACTGTGGCTTTAAGTGTGCACCATGTGTGGCCAGCGCAGCCATCGCGCTGATGCAAAGTGACAGGGACAGATGTGACATATCGGTTCCGACACACTTCCATACCACCAGTCACAGGCTCGGGGTGACTCACATCCCCCTGCTCTGGTCCTGTCCCCCCGCTGCAGGACAACACAACGATGCTCGAATGAACCTCGCCATCGCCCTCAATGCTGCCAGGTATGGGGCTGCCATAGCCAATTACACTGAAGTGGTGCACCTACTGAAGGGGGCAGACCCTCAGACGGAGAAGCAGAGGGTCTGAGGATGCGCTCTGCAGGGATACGATCACAGGTAAATCCAACAAAAGCCGCTTCCTTCCTGCCTCACTCTATTCCCACCCCTTTACTCTCACAACAGGGGCCCTCCCAGCATTTCAGACTCGGTGCTAGTTTGCACATAGTCATTGCACATCTAATGCAGGGGCTTTTAATATTTTATAAGGATTTTATGGTGTAGAGGGCTGCTTCAGATCTTGTAGGGAGGAACATAAGATGGAATTAGCGGGCTCCAAATGGCCTTACTTACCTTTTAAATGTCATGCATAGGGCCAGCTTTGGAAGCATAAAGCAGTTAAGGGTAAGAGATGGTATTCTGAAACATTTCATGAATAACCAAGATTTGAGGATTTCAACACATGCCCACCCACTGATGTTTTAAAAGAGGGAAGTGTGCTCTTATAGGAGATGTCTCACTTTAATAATGTGAGAGGAGGACCCCACACGGGGAGCTTGGGCTGAAAGGATAATAGAAACAGTTTTTTTATTTTCTTACCTCTTTTTCTTTTTCCTTGCAAAATCTTACATTTCGCACAAACGCTAACCCCGTCATTGCATTTCTCCTCTTCCTCTCCCATCGCAGTGGCAGCTTCACATGTCAGCACAGAAAGGGTAGTCTGTCATTCATCTCGTTGTCAAAACAGACCATTTACTATCCTCATGGTATCTTTTGATATGCGTCCCATTATACACTGTAGCTCCTCAACATCAAGTATCACATTAACAAACATTTCCCTTCCACAATTTCAAAAGGCTCCTTCAGTCACTGCCACGGAGCTCCGATGTGACACAAAGAGGCAAGAGGGAAATTAGGTATGTCTGTTTCCTATTAATTACAATCCTGGGAAGTCTCCCATGGACACACTCGAGCCACTCTATTACGGGGAGAGGGGGGCGTTCGCTGATAAATTAATAATCCAGCTTGTCACCAGCCACAGATGAATAGCCCCTGGTGATTGATGCTGTTTTCTTTCATAGGGCAGGAATTTGATGTCAGAGCCAAATGTGTTATCAATGCCACGGGACCTTTTACAGACGCTCTGCAGAAAATGGATGATCAGAAGAACCCAGACATCTGACAGCCCAGTGCTGGGCGGCTCATCGTCAACCCGGTCTATTACAGGTAACTAGTGGTGGGCCGCTCCGTCTCTGTCACTGTCCTCCTGCATCACCTGCTCCTTAGTGCTGCCATCATGTCTGTTCATTAGCTCGTACCAGCAGAGACTCTTCAGCCTCTGGCCTCAACAACAAGGCACTGTTTGACAGTTGCTTTGGTAAGCTTGGCTAGGAGCAGGTGCTTAGTAGAAAAGAGCATCACCACTGATCATAACACTTGTGCCAATGTAATTTTCTTAACTATAAGATAAGTGTTTCTTCTCTTGAGTATCATTTAGTAGTCTAGCTTGATCAATCATCACATTTTCTTTTGTGGGGGATGCAGCTCCCGACTGAATGAATTTCTCCTCGACAGCCAGACCTGGAATTCTGCATCCTTGTCCATGCATGCTATTTGTGTTTGCAAGGCAGGAAAGCTGCTCCTATGACGCAGCCTTCCCTTCAGCTATGCCTGTGTTAAATTGAGTCGGTGCCACGTGCATGTGTTTTAAACAGGACGATATGCGCAACCTTGGTTGAGTCTCGGGTAGCAGCAGCTGGAATTGAAACCAGCTGAATTAATCTCCTGGAAACAGCGCTGACAGGAGCCTGATTATGGGGTGTCCCTTCAACCAGCCCGGCCCGCTTGTGCCCTCCCCTCCCCAGCAGACCAAAGGTTAATGCAGTCTTCTTGTTTGTTCCCTTCCCTACCCCTGCTCTCTCTCATGCTCGTGACTCAAACACATCTCTATTCCCTACAAACATAACGCTCCTGGATCCCGTCACATCCTTTTCTCACCCAGAAATGGCGCCCAAACACACCCACACAAGGAAAGGCATTGTTGTGGAGGAAGACACCCACTTCATCCCATGAGAAGTCCACAACTCGTCGAGTATCAGGACACAGAAGGTGATAATGACATTAATTGTCACAGATCGTGATCTCTCACCTGTAACCTCGGTGAAAGGATGGAAAACAGGCAAGAAAATAACCTATTAAATGTGTTGTGGATCCAGATATAGGATACAGGAGCTGCACAAGGCATTTAGTGACATTTTCACTCACAACTGATTTTGTTTTGGCCTATATTGGCCTAAAACAATGTCTACATTTCTTCCAGGCAGGGATGAAAAAAAAAAAAAAAAAGAGTCATCCCTGTGCACTTGCGGCACTACTGCCTGGACATTTGAATCAGACCTAATTCATAACAGCCATTTATGATAATAAATACACGTCCAACAACCCCCCCCCCCCCCCCCTCCCCTCCCCCCATACCCTCATCCACCAACCCACCCTCTATGATTTACAAATAGCTGATAGAGCAACCAGCTGACAGAAATAAATGAGCTAATCTGATGGCTGTGTTAGACTTCCACCAGATATTAATTCATCAGGAGGCCACAGAGTGCAGACAGATACAAATTCCTGCTTTAATTATGTATGGGAGCTGAGCTGCAAACAGGAGACTCCTCGACTACCAGGACTGTTTCTCAGAGCAACTTTATGAAGCCCTTTTATTCCATCATTATTTTGTTTTCCTTTAGATATAAAATATGTCCCTCCTGCTTTCCCCAAACGACCACAACATAGATTCCACCCCCCCCCCCCCCCCCCCCCTCCTTTAATAGCAAAGCTTTCACATGAGACATTTGATAATGAACAAGTGAAAAAGTAACCTTTGCCACATTACATTATATTGTTTTCGATTTACAATTTTTATGAGGCCTTCCTGGAGCCTGTATCATGTATTTTGTTCCCACTCAGAGTCTCGAATGGCCCTTGCCGACAGGCAGCCTTATCACAACCCATGGAGCCTTTATTGAATGAGTGACCAGTGGGTATCTAAACAGAATGCAGGGCTATTGATTTTGGAGAAGTGCTCTAATTGTTTCTAGTAGACAAGGGCTTGTCCTGATTATTTGATTGATTAGTTTGATACTAGTCTGCCTCCTCATCCTCCTCCCCTGGCCAGTTAATAGCAATGTAATCCCAATACACCGCTGTATTTCTAATCCATCATCATTATCATGGTTGTACTCAGCACAAGATTAGTCCATGAGGGCTTTTTTTTTCTTTCTTTTTTGCATTCCTCAATATTAGCTCAGCCTTCTATATGGAAAGCGAAAAATGAGGAAAAAGTCGACTGGTACAATTAATTTGATGAGGTGCTGGGAAGGTCTGTGGGACCATCATAGACAGATTGATACCCAGAGAGAGGGGTATAGAGTAAAAGATCATGAGTGAGATGTACCTGGCATATACTGATATTATACTATACTGCATACATAAAACATATACTGGCACTTTAATCCAACTTTAACTCAAAGTCATAGGTCTTGCAAAAATAATAATAAGATAGGCATAGGTAAATAAAAATGTCCTCAAAAAATCTAAGGAGCAGAACATTCTATTTGGCCATAATAGCATATCACTATGAATAGCAATGTGAGTCATTGAAATATCTCAACACTTAGGGATATTGTGTTTCATTTAGGATGAAATAATGACTTTATTCACTTTCAGACATTTTTCCTTTTTTGACAAATATATAAAATACCTCAAAGTAAATGAATTGCAATTATCTGCAAATTACTTTGACTTTAATGCTAATGATCAAATGTTAGTATGCTAAAATGCTAAACATAGTCAGTGAACACTTTACACGGATGCATGAGTAACTATCCAATCTTCCAACATGTGAGTCTTTTGCTAGTTTTTTTTTTATATATAATTTGATCTGTTATTTCTCTATTTTTCATTGTTGTAAAGGTGGTATCCCAATGATACTTCCACCCCAGCACAAGATGGAGAACAAGACAGAGAAAGGCTCGTTGGGGATGTGTCACAGCAGTTCAAACCTGAGACTACATCTGGCTTCAGGCAGTGTAGCCACAGACGGCAGGCTGACATGTGGCGTATGTCTGGGCGAGACCCTGATAAAAGTCCTGTAGTCACAAAATGAGCAGCGAGAGCCTGAAGCTTGAGAAGAAGGAGACAGGAAGGGGATGGAGGAGAACACAGGGGATTTAAGTGTGAAGTGATGGAGCGAGAAGCTGTGACTGGCAGAGTCCACGTGGTCTCCGTCCTTGCCTATGGTAGTGCCCAGACTGGGGTCTTCACTCATTTGTCTAAGAATGAGGAAAGAAGGCGATGGGGGGAGTGTGAAGAATGGTTGTACCAGAGGGGTTTGTCACATCGTGTGGAGGTGACACCTCAGAAGACCTAATGGCCCCCACAGTGGACAGACAGTGTCTCCCCAAGTCCTCCCCTTAAGGGTAAAGGGCCTCCATGGCTTTTCACAGTCACACCAAAGTCTTTGCGTGTCTAGTGCCAGATCTCTACTCTACTGTGCTCAGTTTGACTCCTTTGGACTCTCCAATGACTAGAGTGGCATGTTTAAAGGCTCTCTTTGTTCAGTTCTGGAGGCCTGGAGTGGACTTTCTTTGCTGTTTTTTTGTGGGTGAAATCTTTCCACACCACACAACAGTTCCCATTCCCCAACCATGAGTCAGCTGAACAAAGGAGGCATCAGTGTCGCACTGGCTCTGGGATTAAAGAATGAAAAAGCTCTTTTCACTGAATATTTCCAGTCCAGTCTTTTAGCCCTCACATCCAAAGGAACATCTTCTCTTTGTTTGATGAAATGATGTATTCCAAAATACTACAAGATGCGTTTTATTGTTAGAATTTCACACTGTACGGATTTGTAAGTGTTCAGGACAAGTGCAAGTTGAATCTTTTCGCTCATCAAAATAATCAATTTGACTGTTGAATCCATTCTGCCAGGTCTTGCAAGGTTAATGCTGCTCAAGAGACGTTGTTTATCATGCCTAACTTTCATTTTGAACAACTAGAAATGGATATTGTCTTCATCTGCGTGCTTTTTATTGCCCATGTGAGGCTTTCTTCTCCCCAGCCACTCCAGTGTCATGAATGTTTAAAAAATGCCCTTCGATAACGAGTGTGTCATTGTTTTATTCAGACATATCAACCAGCCCATTATAGTTGTGGATATTTTTTTTCATCGATACACAATAGTGTATTAATATTTAATTCTGTATATGTCACTACGGTATAAGATAAGGTGGATTGTTGAGAAAGAGCAGCTGGAGCTCATTTATTTTCCGGCTGTATGAGTGAAAAAAGGGAGCAGACGACTCAAATCAGTGGTCTGAATGTGTCCACACACACACGATGCATATGCAGGATGTTTGTCATATTCCATAGGAGTCCATGTTTATAATTGCCACCATTTTTTTTTTGTCTCCTTGTCTTAAACTTGATTTGCAGAAACAACAGCGTTGACATTCTTGACAACGCGCTGGTGACTGTAACTCAATGTTAATACGTGATGTAAATATGCTCTCGAGAGAAAATGACTGTGTGCATCGTCTTGCATGTGACATGTGCAATGATTTCATAAGAACATTTTCATAATTTTATAAATGATTGATTTAGGCATACTTTTCTTTCACAATGAGAAGCAAGAATTCGGTCAAGTCGACATCCACTGAAGAAAGAAAGAAAGCTTTATTTTTGTCATTGTTACACTGCAAGCAGACAATGAAATTGTATTTACACCTTAGTACAACAGACCCGGTAAACATCTCTGCTTCCCAATCCAAGACCGAACCCACTGCGCCACTGCCACAAATTAAGCGTTAGTTATATTACTCAGGATGCAAAACATGCCTGTACATGGATGAACATTATTTTCTCTCTCTCATTTTGTTTTGTCTTTTTACACACCTATACATGCCTATAGACATCAAATATGGAGAGAGATTGTGGAGTGGTGGGTCACCACAAGGCAGCGTCCTAGAAGCCAAGTCCCTGCAGACAGAGCCACTGCCTCCCCGATTGGATTGTACCTTGGATGGACACGCTTCCATGTCTGCATGACAGCACATGGAAGGTGCAACATATTTTACAAATCAATAAAGTCAGTAAATTATGTTTAACCAGGAGTCCAAGCAACGAGCACCGTGTGAAAGCAAACACACAAAACTTAACCACATAGATTTTGTGCCTGAACATGTCTGAGGTCGACAGGGGACTTGGAATCACAAAGTTTCACAATGTAAAGAAGCCATAACGTATTAAAAGGGTGAAATCTACAAAATAATGACTATTTTATCTCATCAGATGGAGTTATATCAAATAAAATTTTCTTTTTGTTCTAATCCTCCATACGATGTTCATTCAACACTTTCAGCAATGTTCCATATTGTAATTGTGACAGTAACCCCCCACCCAGAGGTTTCTAACAAAGAGCTGCCTTTTGTAGTTTCAGTTTAAATCAAAGGGTTTTACAAAAGTTGTCCTTTGTGTGATGAGATTTTTAGTAAGTTATGTAATAGTAGAATGATGCTGATAGGAGAAAATCCACAGACCATGTTCAAGGAATGACCAAACATATCACACAATGCCAGTGGCAATAATTATTTTTTAATGGGTTTTGGTGAACAACTGTTGGTGATTTATTTTTAATCAAGGTAACTTTTATTGTTCATTTGGACAGCAGTAACCCAGAGCAACAAGCAGATCAATGGCAGGGCAACTGATCAGACAACTTTCAAGAATGTTTTCTTTGTCAATGATCAGGTTTTAATCAACAATGTAAAAATAAAATACATAAAAAATGTTGAATGATGGAACATTTGAAGGTGTTAAATTGTGGTGGAGCAAATCAACTCACAGTGCAAGAGACTGCTGTCAACAGGGACACATCTCTGTCCTCCTGACAACACACACATACATCATCAGGGCTCTCCAAGCCATGTTACACTTCCAATGAACTGTACAGTGACCTGTAAATAAAAACTCAGGGAGTTTCAGCCCCCTGCGACTTTGGTGTGAATCAGTTTTAACCCTTTGTTAGTGAGAAAGTGGGGAAGAAAGCATAATCTATGATCCCAATGTTTCTGGAATGTTTAAAAAGGTCAATATGCTGATATTTTTGACAGCGCTTGACCTTTTGTGAAAAAAAGTAACAAAACCATTGGAATTGAAATAACTTCTTTGTTTAGTTCTGGCACATAATGTATCACAGTCAAAGCATGCTGTCTCCCTGCCGCATCTGCCCATGAGTGACTTGACTGTTAATCCCTCATATTGATCGAATATCAGAAGGTGCTATTTAAATGCAGCATGACTCCCTGGGAGCCATGATCTGTCAGAAGGAGTCTGGGTGAATAGCTAATGCCTGTTCTATATGTGTCCAGGTGGTTCAACATCTGGCTCCCGCCTACAAAGAGAGGGCCCTACAAAGTGGCCATTAGTGGCTATAAGCAAGGAAAAATAAGTTGGTTCATTAGAACTACAGATTTATAGATCAGAAACCAAATAGGGATGATATGATGGGGAGTCAGAGCAGTAGGAATCACTGCAAAGGAGAGAGCGCTCTAAAAGAATGAAGCATCTCTAAAGCAGTTTCCTTCATTGTGAGGCTGGAAGACCACCAGTGGAAAGCAGCTATTGTAGCATACCCTGCTTCCTGAGCTCGTAAGCAACAGGGGAGGGTCTTCCTTGTATTGTGAGGCTCATTTCAAAGCATGGGAACTCCAGTTTTCATTTTGAAAACTGCCATGTTAAATATTGATCTGGCTGCCTTCAAATGATGGATATATGTTATATCCTCCATCTGCTTCGCTCATTGTGCTTTAAAAGAGCAGTAATGTTGTGTAGAAATGTGTTTACAGTGTGTACCGCCATTGTGTTAAATGGGGCCTGACAGCAGTTTGGGTATTACTGTCTATTTAGAATTGATGTTTCTAACAGCGCCACACTGACAGCGATCCCAGTGCAGCACATACCATCCAGCAACTTCAATTTCAGCCCTGCTATTCCTGCACATGCATTAGATTGCCCTCACATTAACCCAGATACATTTGATCTTTAAGAGCCATAAATTGGCTTTTGTCATTACCATAGGTTAATTACTGAGATTTGCTCCGTACCGTTGGTACACTGAGATTGCAATAATAAGAACCACACAAAAAGCATTCGCACCGCCTGCATGAACACTAAAGAGGCATTGTTTTGATCTTTCTATTCTTGTCTGGAGTTTTGTTTGTATTGCTCTATAATTAGAACGCTACCTAGTAATACTTTTGATGCAGTTTGATTCGGGTGAGCTTGCCCTTCCTGTTATTCTCTCCTTCATACGTCATTTGACGTGCAGCCAGATGCGGGTCTATCCCTTCATTCCTCACAGCACCTCTAAAAAAAAACTTTACAAACATTAAATTCTGCATTGGACAGTATGTTTCTTAGAATCTTGGATATAGATTTCTGTTTTTGATTTTCACAGATATTTTTATAACAAATGCTGTTAATATTTTTGACTGTTCTTTTGTGGTTTGGTCAAATCTGACTGATTTAACAGTTTCCTCTCTCAAACAGTAGTGAAATTCCATCTGTTTGTCATAAGATTCCATGAATTTGTTCACACCTGGCCTCACACAAAATGCATTTTGAGAAGCTTTGGGTGTTTATTCTAACTGTTTTGCTACTTCATTGATATGATATGGTTACGAGGGTCTCTAATATTAGAATGGTGGGAGGCAGACCATTCAGTCATTGACCAAACATTAGCTATGTGGCTACAGACTCTCACTGCTCGGGAATTCCCATGATCCACTGATTACTGATGCGCATGGAAGAATTTTTGGGTCTCTGTAAAATAATGATTAATTTCTTTCGGAATGTTCGTTAAGTAAAAGCATTTTTGATTGGACTCACATCCAAGATATAATACATTATTCGCTAAAAGCTGCTTAATATTACCAGAGTGCTTCTGTTGTGTGACTCGAGAGAATTTCAAGATATTATAATTCAATAAGGAGGCATGCTGACCATGTACAATATTTTTAACCCTTGCTTTGCCCCTTCTGCCACTTAACCATCTGGAGTAGAGTTGTCCAATCATTCTGTAAAGTTGTTCTGATGGTTATATCACATTTGTACCAACCAGCAAATGAAAATGTCCATACATTATTTCAAACAAGATCTGATCAACCATAGATTGATTAAAAAAGCAAGATAAAGCTCTGTGTGTGTGTGTGTGTGTAAACATGTATCTGATTATTACCCATCGCTGTTGTCTCTCTTGATTGCTTTCATGAAACGTGGAGAGATTTCAGATTTCCCTCCTTTCATTCGAGCCCTATGCTGATGATTCTCCATTAACTCAGTAACCATGACACTCAAACTCTCCATGTCTGACATGAAGAATCTACATGTTGACGAGAACACAACATCCATGCTTGTTTATCGCTCTGATTCTACCCTTCACTAGATAATTTGTCTTCCTAAACTGTGTGGGTATAGCCCAACCTGGTTTTTGGAGGTTTTGGAAGTGAGTCAGTGCAGCTTGAATTTCATTACCTGCGCCGAGGCGAGGCAGAGGTTACGCAATCGCCGGTGTCTGTCTGTCTGTCCATCACGTCTGTCTGTCCATGTACGGCTTAGAGACAGTGGCTCTGAGGAAAGGACAGGAGGCGGAGCTAGGAGTGGCAGAGATGAAGATGCTGAGGTTCTCCTTGGGAGGGACCAGGTTTGATAAGATTAGAAATGAGGCAATAAATGGGACAGTGAAGGTTAGACGTTTTGGAGATGGGGTCTGAGAGACTAGACTTTGATGGTTTGGACATGTCCAGAGGAGAGACGGGGACGATATCGGTAGAAGGATGCTGAGGATGGAACTGCCAGGGAACAGGGCTAGAGGTCAACCCAGGGGAAGATACATGGACGTAGTGAGGGAGGACGATGCAAAGGACAGGGTGAAGTGGAGAACATTGATTTGCTGTGGCGACCCCTAACAGGACAAGTTGAAAGTACAGTAGTAGTAGTAGTATAAAGATACCAAGAACAATTTAGAACCTTTTGGTGTTGATCCAGATCACCATGTGGACAGTGTAAATCCAATTAGGAGGGGAATGAGCTGCTTGCCAGAGGTCTGTGCTCTCTGGGTGCTTTTCTCGTATTCAAATGTACTGTATACATTTTATTAAAATACTTAAATGTGTACAATACAATAGCAAAAGAGGAACTAATATTCTAATGTCACAATTTTATTTGATGTGTACTAAATTATGTATTTTAACATTAGATAATTACTTCCACCGAGGAGGTTGTGTTTTTGCCGGCATGTCTGTCCGTCCGGCCGTCTGTTTAAACTGCACTTATATAGCACTTTTTCCACTGTGTTGCGGTGCTCAAAGCGCTTTACATTACATTCACCCAGTCTCACATACATTCACACTCACTCAAGTGTCTTGCCCAAGGACACTTTGACATGCGGACAGTCAGAGCTGGAATTTGAACCACCAACTCTCTGATCACTGGACGACCCACAGCCACCCCAGCAAGATAACTCAAAACATTCTGGACGGCTCAGGATGAAATTTTCCGGAAATGTTGGGAATGTTACCAGGAACAGATAATTACATTTTGGTAATACTAATAATAAATACTAAATACTTTTTATTGATTTTGTCCCTCGGAGAGCAATTTTGTTTACAGCAATTACACTTTCTAACTGCACGCTGCTGGTCGCCGCGTGCGCATGCGCCCAGGCAATGTGGGTGAAGGGTCTTGCCTAAGGACACAACGACAGTGCACACATGTGCCTGAGCCGGGAATCAAACCGCCAACCTCTCGATCATAGGACGACCCAAGAAAAAATATAACACTTTAACATTGAAAACTCCATATATGGATTCAAAAATCAGTTACAAATACACATCAACTCCGATTCACTTTTACTTTTCATGGTTGGTGTAAAAAGATACCAAGAACAAGTTAGAGCCTTTTGATGATGATCCAGATCACCATGTGGACAGTGTAAATCCAATTATGAGGGGAATGAGCTGCTCGGCGGAGGTCTGTGCTCTCTGAGTACTTTTCTAGTTTAAAAACGATTTGGGGGTGTTTACTAGTCTTATATTTGTCTGAAAATTTTGAAAAATATGAAAATATTGAAAAAAAAAAGAAATCAAGAAGGGGACACACTTTTCCACACCACTGTAAATGTTGTATCAAGTCTCTCAAAGTGAGCGATGCAGCATGACTAATTGAGTCGTGGGTTTGCTGTCAGGGCCTGTGTGGGAGTATCTGTCAACACAATTCCTAAATTAAACACGTTTCAATAACCGCGAATACTAGAGGGACATATTCACAAGTATTTTTCATCATTTCTGATATTAAATGCATATTATTCTGCACTTACTTGCTCAGAAGGATTTCTGAACTTGTCGAGGTGTACTCTACAGCCTCTCATCACAGTTTCACCTTTGTAATAGTCTCTGAAGTGAACTGAATAATTTGAAGGCTGTATGTACTGGATGTCCAGATGTGAGGCTCGAGACACTGGCAAACAACATCAAAGTCAAAGACTCATTGCTCTGGCTGCAGACACAGCTGTGGCTGAAGAGGCTCGCTCTCCATGACCAGCCCAAGGCGTTATTAACACTGGCCTGACACAATAAACACAGTTCTTATGATGAAAGATCCCCAAAAGGGTGCAACATCTTCAATGTGCCAAAAACGTAACTTGGCTCTACACAGCATGGAAATTATTTTAGGAAGCAAGGAGAAAATACTGCTTTTAATGCTGAAGTAAAGACATTAATTATGGCCTCACCTCCACACACTCGTGTTCTCTCCTGCCATCAGTGCACACACACACACACACACACACACACACACACCCTCTCCTGTCCTCATGTGACACTGGCAGGCTTCTGTAGCTCAGTGACAATGATGAATGCAGAACATGAAACACATTAATGCAGCGGAGTTTTGTCAATGCTAGGCCTTTCTTCACTGTGTCAAGTTAAACAAGATCAAGCAAAGGCGAATGGTAATTGACCCTTCAGAGATAAGGCCCTCCTGGAGGTCACAGGAAGCCATTCTCCAACTTGAGATGGACACAGACTCAAAACTAAACACCTCTCTGTTCAAATGGTCACACAATTAGACCATGTGTTAGGCATTTCATCTCCCTTACAGGGTTGCATTTTTGCGAGAGAGTGTGTTATATACTTTCTCTGTACATGTGATGTCTCTAGCTTGAGCAAAAACGTGCTGAAAGTGTCCATTTCTGACAATTTGATGACACATTCTGGACAAATCCAACTAATTAGGAGAACTTCTAGTCTAAAATGGGAGACCTTGCATACTTACTGTATTGATGTTCACAATGATGCTGTGGAGTTGGAAGAGTGTGGAAAAAGTGCAGGAGGTTTGCCGAAATGTAAAAGTCATGAATTATTATGATTACCAATAGTCAGAGAATTCTATTTTATTTTCTCTCTTTATCTTTCTTTTTAGATTGTTTTTTCGACATCTATATTCTCTGAAAAACAAGATTTTAAAGTATGCTTGTCTTTTCTTGAGAATTCTTTTGCACACATGCGGCTGTGGCTTTTTTGGCTTTATTGGCTCAGTTGGTAGAGTGTGCCGTCCAGTGATCAGTAAATCAGTGGTTTGATTGCCAGCTCTGACTGTTTGCATGTCAAAGTGTCTTTGGGCAAGACACTGAACCCCAAATTGCTCTCAGTGGGTCTGGCAGCACCTTGCATGGAGTGTGAATGTGTGTGTGAATGGGTGAATGTGAGGCCTAATGTAAAAGCGCTTTGAGCACCGCAAAGGTGGAAAAAGCACTTTGTAAGTGAAGTCAATTTACCATTTACATGCATGTTTGTGGCAGGTGCTGCATTAATGCCTCTGAACCCATTCAGCAGTGTTTTTGCTAGTTTGTATTTAAGATAAAACTACATTTGCATTATTCCATGTACTGTGGAAGGGAGAGGTTGGCAGGTGATGTGGATACTCACAATAGTGTTAATGTTGACACATAATAATTTTAGCCATGCCTCTAATCTCTAATTTGTGCTATTTTTAAAATAAATAAATAAAATTTAAGTACAGATAGCAGCATGCTCATTGATGGCTGTCTGCCCAGGTGAACAAAACAACTGGCCAGTGAGCATCGTGTCAAAAACTCATTGAGCCAGAATTGTTTTCATGGCTGGAAACTAAAATTTAAAACTTTCTATTTCTATTTTGTGAATTGTCCTTTTTGTTGTCTGGATTAATAAATCATTGAAGATGAACGTCATCCTTCACTGCCATCAGAATATGTGCATTTCTCTTCCCAAAATGTCTCTAAATGTCTAATATTTATTAGATTAATTTAGTCGAGGCCAAATGAAAAACAAATCAACATTAAACATTGCTTAATATCTGGGAGTAGGTGCATGTGATTGGCTCCAACAAATGTTGCTGTCCTCCATTTTATTAAGCTGAATGGCATGTTGTATTGATGCTGGGTATTAATTTCTCTATCTGTCCATGCAGTTGGTGTTTTATGACTATTAATTTATTACTTGGGTTTTGTCTGCCTGGCCACTTGCATTTATAGAGTAATAAGGGAATGTATTTAATGCCACCCGCTTTCAGCTGCTGAGAATTGTAAGCATGAATCAAGGCGGTTGATTAAACCACACTGTCCCGGGCTTTTAAGTGTGCTTAATTTCACACCATCTATAAATAAAGCAATTATTTATTTGTCAACGCAGTCAAAAGGAAGGCTTCACATGTTTGGGTATGCAGTGACAATTGGATACTAGGGCTGTTTTTTTTAGGAAATTATTGTATATCAAGTTCTAACCCCTTCCACTGTCTGCTACGGGTGCTTT
This sequence comes from Brachionichthys hirsutus, assembly GCF_040956055.1. Taxonomy (NCBI): domain Eukaryota; kingdom Metazoa; phylum Chordata; class Actinopteri; order Lophiiformes; family Brachionichthyidae; genus Brachionichthys; species Brachionichthys hirsutus. The sequence goes on along the minus strand of NW_027180327.1, from coordinate 506,140 downwards.
CATTAAGAAACGAGAAATGTTTTTGTTTTCAGAAAGCTCAAATGATCTGGGAATTGTATTTTGAATGCCCTTGTACAAGTGTTGGAGCCAGACTTCTAATGCATCCTGTTGTTTGGTTTAATCTACAGATTGTTGTGGCTGGACACATGAGTATTAAGCAATGCAAACTCTTCAAAAGAACACAAACAGGAAAATTCTCTAGACTAAGAATGTGGGAGGGCTTATCCGAGCGTCTGCGGCCAGTTTTAACACTAGAGGACTTCATGTAGAATGGATTTATGCTTTTATTTTCTAATCTTCATGTGTCTCTCTTGCAGTTGAGTCTTATTGCCTTGAGCCTGACCAAAGCAATGAGAAATACAGTAAGCTGCTGTGACTCCAAACTGCATTTGAACTACCAGAGGTTATTATTTTTAGGATAGTTTAAGTTTCTAACGTTTCCTTTTTAGCAATTTTTAACGTCAACCTCACCTTTTGCGGATTTTTGAGTATAGGGCTATTCAGGCAGTAACATTTGGCTTCATAATCGTTTCAAGAACACCTCCACTGTGTACACATTCAAAGGGCGTTGTGTATAATCATGCATGGCTACTGGAAGACCTAAATGCATTGTAATTAGAAAATAATGGGCTAGTGTTCACGGATGGGAGGTTAGTACTTAACATTTTCCCTCGAAGCAAATGGGCTAAAATCAAAATCAACCTGGATAGAGGCCTGTCAGACCCCAATATAAAACTTGATCTAGCCTGTTAAAAGAGGGGGACTGTGCACACAGAGGTGTAATGGCCAGGCTGTCTCTATTAAGGCTAACAGCCCCCGTCTCCTTCAAGGTGGTCATTTAGTAGTGCTGCTCATTCAGCCTAATCAATGGTTGAAGCTGCAGCGAACCATTAAATAAAAAAAGAGGCTAGATATGAGGTGCCTCTGATTGGGGTTAATTGGATGTAATTGAAATTTATACTGTACAGTGGACGACTCATTAAGAACACATTTAAAAATAATGTCATTTGCGCTCAGGTCATTTAACCATTTTTACATTTAAAAAGTGTAAATTGGACTTGGACTTGGAAAATTGACTGATGTAGCTGGTGTAATTCTCTGTGTAAAAGCCTGCAAGCAGAAAATATATACGAAAGGGCCCCCTTTTAGCATTAGAAGCAGCACAGAAACACATTATACTGTAGTTGGACGCAAATTTGAGAACTTACACACGAAAGATCTTACAAAAGACAAATATATATATATATATTAATAACTTGACTAGCCACATGCATTTTAACATGCTAATTAAATGTATATTTTGAGTTTATGAATGGTAAATAATGGGACTGTGCATAATGTTACAATTTCCTTTAAATTGTTGAATGTTTTTGTGTTTGGTCCAGTTAGCATCATGTGTTGGACAGCTGCCTGTAGCCTTGTGCCATGAGACGAGCTCAGACGGATGGATTTCAACACTAATCCATTTGATGTAAGTTAATTTATTTAGAAATGTGTGTGCTTGCGCACTGCATAACAAGCCGGAATCAGCAGCACGCGGCCTATAAATTCATGAGGAGAGCAAAAGGGAGAGAGGCAGAGAGTGTGGGATGAGAGAAGGGGGAAGAAGAATATGGTGTTTAACTGGAAGGCAGTATGTTTTATCAGTCACTGGCACCATTTAGCTGACAAAAACGAGCAGGCCCAGCTCTGGGAATAGGGCCTAGGCACCGGGTGTTCACCAAATCCTTGCAAGAAGAATATCAGCACTTCTCACATGCTGCTGCGTGATATCCACTGCTGTAGCTGAAAACTATCTCCATTGTCCAGTTTGATTGCCTGAATCAAACTGATTTACTGCAAATCCATCTGAGCTTTGATAAATCTATTACAGTTTCATTTCACTGATTTCATTAACGTGAATAAAACCAGCCATGCTTTCTGCATAACTGCCTTTTAATGGCTTGGCCCTGTCACCTGCCTCAGTATTAATCCCTCTGACTTATTGCTCCGCAGAGGGAATGAGTAATGGGTATTTGAATGTGATCAGCACAGTACAATGCAATTAAGGAACCAGTACTGTTCTGTGCCTTTAATCCTGAACTAATTTGAATTGCAGTTTGATAGCACTGTGAATCCTGCATAATTATGTAGGGTGCATATTAAACTCTATGACAAACCGGAGAGGCCTTTAACTAGCCCTGCCATGAGGAGAGCAGCAAGAAGGCCACAGTAAGGTAGCCCGGCACATCAGACTGGAGGTCTCAATTACCACCGTCTTAGCTGACAGGTGGAGGCTCGGGGGTGAAAAAGCCTTCATTTGAAAATGGCTGACACTGATATCTCTCTTTTTTTCCATCCACAATTTGAACAAGTGTCATTTTACCCTCAAAGAGATACTATACATTAAGTGTCAATGTGCTCTGAGGGGATTGTACTTTTGTCTAAGGTCTATATGAAATGTTTCCACCAGTGCAAGGCATTTTTTCAGAATCTTATTTCCAGAACAGATCAGAAGTAAACCAGCTCTGAACGCAATCTGCTGTCACAGAGTTACACCTAAGGTTATAGGAAACATAATTTCCCAAAGATCTTCACACGTAGAGGAATCTTCAATGAAACTTACAGCTGATCTTTGGGCCAATCAGAATTATTTAAGACAGAAAACATTAAGCTTGAGATGAAAAAAAACCAACTTTTAGTTTGGTTCCAAAATTGCAGCTCTTTTGGTCAAAAGAAATCCTTAATTCCCTGCCTTGTATAGAACTTCTAAAATAATAGTATATATTTACAGTGTATATATATATAAAATAATATATTATTTTATATATTTTACTTTTAAAACAGGTTGAGTCTGTCTGTCTCTTTCTTTCAGATGATAAGAAAAGTATTTGAATTATTTTGGGAAATTTTCAAAACTGCTGTTAAACAACCTCCTACGATGGTCAAAGTTGACCAGTTTTTGTAAAATCCTATGCTAAGCGCTGTTCTTTAATCTTGATGGTGCACTGATACTCAACTGAGGCTACAGAGATTGTCACTTCTTAAAAGATGCCCAAAGGATGACTCTGCATCCATCTGATAATGGAATGCAAAAAAAAATCTAAAGAAGTTTCCTCTGCAACATGAGCTGACTTGTGCATATTTCACAGCATCTTGAAATATTATTAACAGTGTGCTACAACGCTTCACACAAGACTGAGTCACACAGTGAAGAATAGAGAGATAGAAGAGTGAAGAGTGAAAGATGCAGAGGCAGAGAAGAGAGGGAAGACAGAGGGGGCTGCTGGCTAAATTAAGCCATTGTGACTCAAAATCCTCCTTTAATAAGGTTCATGCTGTCTACAACTTCATCATTTTCTCCTGAATGATAATTACTTTATTCAATCATGTTCAAGGTTTTAGTGAATGCTAGCATTGATTGATTAACTTCAATTACCATGCTTGCATTTGCATAGATAAAAACTGCTTTTCAATTTGTGAGTGGCACGCGGGTGGAAACCCTGCCTTGATATTTGCATGTCAATGTGAACGGTGAAGGATAAAGGTGGGAGCGGGGTCTGTTCACTGCTAAGCCCTTTCTGGTCGGCTGCACAAGCATCTATTTCCCCATAAACAGCCTTTGTTGTGATGTTGGTTTGCTTCTTCCACGCAGAGAGAGCCAGCAGTGAAGCTCTGTTTGCAGGCTGGCTTGACGGCTCTGTTAGGGGATTAGGCTACATTGCACTACAACTCAGTGGCGAGGTCAGGTGAGCTCGGGCTGCGGCGCTGCACCGCTTTCACATACGCTGAGTACATGAATAGACGGCTGCAAATTTCACACCCCAAGGAATCATACATGGTTATATTATAGCTATAGGCTGACTAAGGTAATGAAGATGCATATGTGTACAGAGCAAGAGGCAATGGAGATAATTACAATTATCACATGTCTATATCAATCACCATTAACAAGACTGAAAAACACACATGAACCTGTAGTATTTATCTTGACAGATGTCTCCTGCATTGAACCAGCTCTATATTTAAATTCCCTCAACTTTCATCAGGCGCTTGATATGCAACAAAACTCCATTGCATTTCCTCTTTCTTGACAAGACAGAATTATTTTTAGTTCCTTTCCAGGTTTAAGTGATAATGGAAAACCCAACAGATCTATATAATTGCTTTACTGTAACTGGATGGCATGTGCACCTAAGTGTGAAAAAAGAATTCTGAAGTCTGTATCTACTTGAGGAGCTAGATAATCAAATTTAATGAGAATAGGTGGCTTGATAACATATAGAATATCCATTTTTGCTCCAGTTCAGAGATGCGCTGTACAAATATACAGTGAGCAAAATCACAGCTGTGCCACTTATGCGTGAGTATTGGGATTACTGTCACCTTTGTCTGCATATTTTTCTTTGATTAATGTCACCCAAATGCTGTGTCTTCCAAATGAGAACCCGGTTCATTTGCATGATTTTTTGTACATGGTTCAAATTTGGGGATAAATTAGTCCGTCTCCCATCTTTGTTAGCATGGCACCGAGTCTCAGAGAATTACACCTGTGAGATGTGCTAATCATTAACGCAGCTATAATGACCTTATTTACCTTCAAATAAAAGGCAGAAATTAGCATAAGGTGCCCTAAATAAGTTAATAATCAAGGCATTCACTTTTACCCCTAATTGTTAGATGGAGAGTTTAAACGGCAGCTTCAATATGTTTAGTAGCAGGCAGCCATCAGTCGATGTCTTTAGAGCATATGATGGCATCGTCTCCTCTTTCTGCCTTGGAGGGAAATTCCCAGATGGTGGGCTATGATTAGGTAGTTCACTTAGCTGTTTAGAAATGAGCATCTGGAAACACAGGTTGAATTAACACCACTGGGTCCCTCATTTTCTCTAAATGAGTGCCATTCAATTAATCTAATTATTAGGCATACAAAAACTGAAGGACTAATAGATTCCTATTATCCCATCATTACCATCTCATAGTCACAAGTGCTTACATTTCTGAGCAGGCTGACACGCATACGACAGCCTCTCTTGTTCATGCCATCCGCATTACCTGCAGACAAGTTTTTAAATTGTACAAACTTGAACTTTTTTAAGTAGCTTTATACATGATTTCATTTGCATTTTGCTTTCTATGGTGCAGAGCACTTCAGCAGTTCTTATTCCTGGTCCTTCCGGATGCAACAGAGCCCTGCTGGTTTTCCTTTTTATCATGTAATCAGGGACTGATTTAGGCTTAGAACACCAACTGAATGAAATTAAATATCTAAGACTGAAAACAAGCAGCTCTCTGGGACTGGGAAGCACTTAATTACAGCAAAAGCTGTAACAAAATAAAAATGCATTTCAGAGGCATCATTAACAGCAAATACACAGATGTGCTGCTCAAGCAGATCTATGGTATTTGTTGAAGAATCTCCTCTTGAAGCAATTAGAATTGAGTGGCAATCGCGTTAGATCAAAGCTATTTCAGAACAACTTAGCCTTATCCCGGCTGGGACTCCTGCGGCTATTTCTACTACATTTGTTGCAAACAAAAAGAGGCTGATCTACTGGATTTTGAAGACGTCGTCCTCCTGTCACTTCACACTATCTGGCATAATGGATGGGTAGGACAGGATGATTGGTGTCAGCTTCCCATCAACCGTCTCATGTACATCATGCGATGCAAGCCTAAAGTGGCCCATGTCGTGTCGCTCTGCACCCCCCCCCCTCCCCCCCCCCCCCCCCCTTCAGCCACGGCCCCCGCTTGCCGGAAGGAAACTCTCCCCAGGCTGGAGTGGCTCCTGCTGAGCCGCTGGAAAGGGAGGGAGGGAGTGAGGAGAGGGCTACAAAGACCTAGAGAACACTGTCAACAGCCCCAACCACCTCCATCACCCTCCACCCCATCCTCTGTCTCTGCTTACCCTCCCCCATGTATAAGACAGACACTCATTCCATGGATGTGTGTGTGCTTGTCATTTATCTCCAGTGGAAAGACTGTCTTTGTACAAATGATTTTTAGTGTGTGTGTGTGGGTGTGGGTGTGTGTGTGTGTGTGTGCGTGGGTAGGTGTGTGTGTGTGTGTGTGTGTAAGAGAATGTCGAGTGAGTAAACATGTCCCAGAAAGGCATTAAAATTGTTAGCTTGAACATCGAAGACAGACACAAATACAGTAGA